>NW_006205542.1:5586135-5680830 GCF_000334495.1 Tupaia belangeri chinensis
ATGAAAATTATTACAGGAGTATTTGTTTGTGTGTGTGTGTAGGGGGGAGATACTGTAAAGTTTTCTAAGTTTTAATGTCTGTGTTATTCTGACCATTTAAAATTCTAGAATGAGGTAGGAAAAGAGGAAATTGTTATATGGCTTCTACTTCTTGTGGAAATTGTGATTAAATTGACACATATCTATATCCTTTAGATTTGTGAAATTACTGTTTTATCATAAATAATTCAATAAAACTTATTCTACAGCAGTTACCTGAACTCTTTGGAGGAAGAATACATGTCTAATAAATAACACTAGTTTACTTTCCTGCCACGTGAATTAATTTTAGCTTCCTTATACATTCATTTATGGGAATTGGCCAAGCTTTGTTGTTGCTGGTGGAGGAATGTGTGTGCATGGGTGTGCACATATTTTTGCTACAATGCAGAGGAACACCTTTAGGAAAAGACAATTCGAAGAAGTCACACTGTATTGTATTTATTTAAAGGCAATTAATATTTATGTTTTATTTTAAAGTAACTATTTGGAACCTTTCTTCTTTCCTTTTTTGTTTTCTTCTCGGTACATTTTAGGATTAAAGGCTGTTTTCTTTTCCCCTTGAGTCGCTGGTCTAACTTTCCTTGTTCTGTGCAACAGCTCAGCAGAACCCAGCAGCTCAGCTTCCTGCCAGGCAGCAGGAGATTGAAATGAACCGACAGCAGCGCTTCTTCCGCATCCCGTTCATTCGCCCTGCTGATCAGTACAAAGACCCTCAGAGTAAGAAAAAAGGCTGGTGGTACGCCCATTTTGATGGACCCTGGATTGCCCGGCAAATGGAACTTCACCCTGACAAACCACCCATCCTTCTTGTGGCTGGTGTGTATGATTCATGTAAAAAAAAAAAAAAAGTTTATTTGTAAAACCAAAGATTATAAACCCTCTGAAGACATTCTATATATAATTTAGTAAAATTAAAATTCAGGATCAAGGAATGGAATTTTGCAGTTAAATCACATTTCTTGTTAATTGCTTGGATTGATTTGTCCTATTAGGGCACATACAAACTTGTCTGTGTCCTAAAAACTTTTTCACTGGTGTTTAATTGTGCCTATTGATTTGTAATGGGTTGAAAGTAACATTTTATTTTTAATTAAACTTGACAACTTCATTTGATTAACTGCAGTGCTTATAAATTTTGAAAGAGTTTTTTGTGGGGCACATATTTAAGTTGTTTTGGTTCATTTATTAGGTTGTCATCACAGAGGAAGAAAATTAAGTCTTAAAGAGTTCTCAAATATATGAGAATTGGTAGTTCAGGAGTAAAGTTTAAAAAAAAAATGGTTTCGAAAGAGAGTTCTGGTCATCCTCTGGCATCTTGTGTCTGCAGGTAAGGATGACATGGAGATGTGTGAGCTCAATCTCGAAGAGACTGGCCTGACCCGAAAGCGCGGGGCTGAGATCTTGCCAAGGCAGTTCGAAGAAATCTGGGAGCGCTGTGGAGGCATCCAGTACCTTCAGAATGCAATTGAGAGCAGACAGGCTCGGCCCACATATGCAACAGCCATGCTGCAGAATCTGTTAAAGTAGATGTTGCACGTTAACCTTCTAGATGGGAGTCTTTCCCACAGCACTCGGTAGGGTGTGGGCCCCAGAGGTTTAACCATTCCAACAATCATGTTAGAATTACTTACACAAAGTGAACAGATTTTATTAATCATGGCTTTTTGTTCATTTGTTTAGGGTTAATTATGGTAATGAACTTGGGACCTAAAAATTATTTTCCTGTATTCAGCCGTAACTCTTCATTAAGCCTCTTGTGATTCTAATACTTGTTACACTTGGACAGATTCTGACATTTTTCATCCTCTGCCAATAGACCCTCTTAAGTCCATTGTGGTTACAATGTTACTTAGGAAGAGGATTTTTAAAAATTCAAAACTACAGTACTTCCTTGTTAAGAATGGTACAGTACCATTTAACTGGAGCAGTGAAACCTTAGCTTACATTTCTTACAAAAATTAAGGCACTTAACATGCTCAAGAGGCCGATGTTTCGGTTGGAAAAGTGGTGTACTTTCTTTACTAACTGTTTCAGAAATTTATGGAAATTTCCTCCACAGGTGAAAATTCTAATATTTTTCCTTTGCAGTTTGTCTTGGTATATGAGTGAAACCAGTTCTTCCTAAGTTCTAGAATTCTAGAAAGAGACTTAATGTATTCTTGATAAAGAAGGTACTGCACAGATTTTTCTCTTCTAGCATATTGTGCATTGCTATCAGAATATTCTTTTTATATTTCATGGATAATTAAAGGAAATCCAGCCTGTTGAAATGCCTAAAAGTTTTGAGATTAAGTTTTGTTTCACTTAGAAAAGGAAATAGATTTTAGGTCGTACTTTGGCTTAACTGGGCTGAATTAAAATATTCTTTCAACTTCATCTCAGCTGTGATTTTGGTATCAGAATCTTGTCCAAGTTGTTTCATATGATATAAATTGATGTTCTGCCTCTGATATCTTTCTTTTTTTAAAAAAAAAATTCCTAAGTGTCTTTTCTGGCCTTTGAGATATTGGCAATTGTAGAGCTGTTTTATAAGCTTTGTAACTCAAAAGCCTTGTACTTAGTAATTGCTTGTTTCACATAACAATTTTTAAAAAGTTTTCTTTGTGTGCTGTTAGTTTTGATCACATGTCAGCAGTTTCAAAGTTAATATGACTTTCATATTCTGAATTTACAGACAAAAAATACATCAAGGAGTTAGGTTAACATAATTCTAAGGAGTCTTGGTTGTATTTTAGGATGCAATTAGAAAGTGAAATTACTCTCTGCACTTTTATTTTCCTGTTTTTTAAGGACACTAACCTGTTAAATAAAATTCTGGTGATTTTTTTTTTTTCTAGAGAAAATATCTCAGCTAGGAAAATATTTTCTAGCTGATTAGATCAGTGTTTGTGGGCTACAGACACTGTTTCAGAGTTGCTTCTCATACTGTCTTAGTACAGAAATATTTATTTATTATGATACTGTGTAAGTGATTGTCTTGTGTTAAAGAAATGAAATGGTCCTGTCTGTGCTATTAATTGAAAATGTGAATGTGATGATCTTTTGGAGGTTGTATTTCTGCATTGACTTATTCACCTTTGGGTCATTTGGTCCCTCTTATTGGTGACAGAAGGTGTAGTTACTGAAATAAATGACCTGTTTTCTCTCTTCCATCTCTTGCCTTTAATTGGTATTTTGTTTGTATAGAATAGTGAATGATAGGAACCAGCAGACAGCATAGTGGTGGGCATAGTGGTTACATCGCTAGATTCCCATGTAGTTGACTGCAGTTCAAGTCCCGGACCTGGTGGCTTAAACTTACACTGGACATAGGTGCATGTGTACCCGAGAACCCAAGAGAAGAATGGAGGAAAAGGGCTTGTGGCATGGCCATTCCTCCTAGGAGTGATTTCTCACTTTCTCTCTTTCTGGCGAGTACATGCACCCTATAGCAAAAAAAATCTCTCTTAAAAATGAAAAAGAATAATGAATGATAAGCTTAGTGTCCTCACCAGTAACAAGTAAAGTCTTCAAATAAAATTTAGTAATCAAATTGATTTTTAATGACCTGTTACTTCAGTATACTTTTCAGAAATAGTTTTATGTATCTCCTAGATATATTGATACCACTGGAAAATTTAATGCAATGGTTAAAATGATTATAGTGAGAGGAGTTAATTTCTTGAAAATTTTGTACGAGATATGTCACCACAAAGCATTGTTAAAGGTTTTTAGCTTTTGACTCTAATGGTACATTTAGAGTTAATCTTAAGCCATTTTTTTTTTCTAATTATGTCACACAGCTGGCCTAGAAGATACCCATTTAAAATTGTCTCCTGAGTTAATTTTGGCTACCAGGAGAACTGCCCTAATTCAAATAGAGTAACCTACATCTCATAGACATGCAAACTGAAGCCCCTGTGCTGGAGAAATCTAGGACCCGAAACCTCTAAAGGGCAAGGGCAAGGGCAGAAATGTTCCAAAAGATGTTGAAGGGGCTCTTTTGCCCTGTTCACAATCAGTCCCATCAGTGCTAGGTGAAGACTATGGGAATCAAAAGAAAATTAACTTGTATTTTAATCAGGCATGCTAACTGAGATTTAAAATGAGAAATTTAGTGTTGTGTAATAAACTCATCTTCTCTTAATGCTTGTCTCATTTAATACCAGGTCCTTCCATAGTGTATGTTTTGCAAAGGTAGCATACTTACAGTCCTAAAAATGAGAGGACTAAATGTTTTCACATTCAATTCAGTTACAGTGTAATCCCTTCCTACTAGCACAGAGGAGAAGTGTATTAGGAGCTGTGGATACTCATGGAGAAAAGGAAGTTCCTCTAATTCATATATGTTAAGAGAAGACTGAGTTTTCTTAGTTGTGAAGGTGGGGAGATAGCACCTTCTCAGAGGACTCTATGGAGAAAAAATAAAATATTCTGTTACAATCTGCTTCTGTAATGACTTTTTTATAGTTCATTCTTTCCGGTAACATAGTTTCATTTTGTAAGAAAGCAAAAAAAAAAAAAAATGTTGCTTTTTAATGAGTATAGGAGGGAATGGGACAGAGAGAGATTTTATTTTTTTTCTGAAACTAGCAAGTAAAATTTAATAAGGAAATAGGAGAGAGAGATTTTTTATGCTATGTCTCTTGCCCCAGCCTCCCAGTTAGCTAGGAATACAAGTGTGCATCACCTTGGCTCACCTGTTGAAATTGGACTGGAAACGAAACCCTCGTCATCTGTAGGGCCTCCGCACTGTACAGCAGCACCCTCCTGCCTGTGCTACTGGGACTGGCCCAAAGATTAACTTCAGTGAACAATAGGTGGTGTCTGTGGACGCTTAGGTAATAGAAACTCACAGAGAAGAATAATGAGTATTGTTTGTAGGGCTTTATTAACTGGATATTACAAAAATATTTCCATTCACAGGTTATAACTGGTTCTCAGGGGATTCGAGTATGTAGATCTTTAGTTTATTTACCTGAAGTAGCTTTAGAATACTTGGATCAGTGGAATAAATATTTATTGAGTAATCAGTTAATATAATGTCAATGATGTTCTTTTATGCAAGAAACAACAGAGATCTAGGGAAGTCAATTGAGTTCTAAATGGTGAAACGACACAAATGCCTTTGCTCCAATTGTGTAGTAAGAAAAATCAGAAGTTTTTACCGGCGTTGCCCCCCTCGTCCCCCTACCCCCTGAGGATTTATAAAGGGGCTGCTCTTCTTTCATTTTACATCCAGGTTTCTTCTATTGATACTTATCAGTAATAATAAAGATTGAGAGTTTAATTTTTCCTAGAAGATAAACTCACGGGGGGAGGGGAGGACAGACAATATCTAAAACTATGCACAAATTGAGGGAAGCAGTTGTCATAAGAAAGAGAAGAGCAGGGTTGGAGAGGAAGAAACAAGATGGCTTTGGAAAACTCTGCATCCCAGACTGAAAACCCTTCTGATCCATTTTAGGCGACAAACCGCTCTTAGGTCTTTGCTGTTGTAGAATGAGTTGTGTGTAACACAAGAGCAGAACCTGTGGTTAGTGACACTTGGGTCAAAGATACACCTAGTGTTTAAGTTCCTAGCCTTTAGGAGCAGTGCTGCCACCCTGGAGAGCATCGGCAGTGAGTAACCTGGACCTCGGCTGCATGGGAGGGCACAGTGCCGAGACTTTGAGACGTAGAGCCTAGCCATCTTGGAGCCACATCTTAGAATATGATTAAGTTCAATTCAAATTAATGTGTTCTTTTTTCCTCATTAGTACCTAATGCATGAAGTAAATTTGGTTGTCTCAGAAGTTTTTCAGGAGATAAGTAGGAAAAATTAATGCACATTGGAAAGGAGAATCTTTAATCCTAATTTATACCAATGCAGAATCTCACCTTCAAACCACAAGTAGGCTGATGAATTGGCCATTTTCTTTCACTTCTGAATGTTCATCTAGTTACAACTGTTACATAGTTTTTCCTCATTTTATTAAAAATGTATGTCTCATACTTTCCTAAAATACTGGTGTACTAGAAAAACAAATAATAAATGCTTTCTATGTAGAACTTCCTCTTGCATCTTGTGTTTTTTTTTTTTTTTTTAAATACAGTTATAGGGTGTCATAAACAGCACTGTGTGTGTTAGATATGTATTGGCTGTGTCTTTTTTTTTTTTTTTTTAAGGTTTTTTTAAATATTTTTTTGGTGTGTTTTTTTTTTTTTTTTTTTTAAGGTTTTTGCTGTAGGGTGTGTGTGTGCTCACCAGAGAAGAGAGAGACAGAGAGACACAGTGAGAGGGAATGAGAAATCACCCCCAGGGGGAAGGCCATGCTGCAATCCCTCCTCCTCCATTTTCCTCCTGGGATTTTGGGCATGCACACACATTCCTGTGGTTTTTATAAGTTGCCAGGTTTGGGACTCAAATCGTGGTTGGCCATATAGGAGTCCCGTGGCTTAACCACTATACCACTTGCTGGCCCCAGTTATTGGCCATGTCCTAGGTGGAATACACTGGAGAAGTCTGTAATCTAGAAGCTTCATCCATTTATCAGGGCTGGAGCCCTGCTTTCGGTAGGTGGTTATGAGAACAGGCAAAAAACTCAAGGTGATTGATACTTTGAGCTTTGGCTCCAAACTCCTGTGTGATCTCCATCTGGAGAACAGGCAATAAAAAACAATTTTACCTACATAAGAGACAAACCAAATAAATCTCGGTTGCCTTTCCTTAGGCCCTTACTAATTTGTTAGAAAACACAGGTATGCAAAATTGGAGTCTCAAGGACAGTCCATCTCTGTAGGGCTTTCAATACAGCTGATCTATAACGCCTCCTCCATGGCCCTCTTCTGGAACCCGACATGATCTTGGTGGACCTCAGAGTACCTGGAAACTGGCTGTCTTACCTCACCAGCAGTTTACTGGCTGGTTGGAAAAGATCAGTCTAAAAGATGGGTGATGCAAAAAAGAAGCACTTTACCACAGAAGAGGAATTCTTCCCACAGAGTATTTACCTACTTCTCTTTCCCCATCAGAAACGATATTCCCTATACTAACTAGAGCACAACTGAATTACAGAGGGTGGAGAGCATATTACCAAGAGGGGATTAGGGTAGATCACTTTCTCTATTAAAATTTTTCATGCTTTTTTAGTTGGCCTATCATGCTTCTAGCAAGTTTGTTTTCCTCCAAAAAATTCTATTTTTTTTTTTTGGGGGGGGGAGAGGTTTTTGCTATAGGGTGCGTGCGCTCGCCAGAGAGACAGAAAGCGAGAATCACCCCCCAGGGGGGATGGCCACGCCACAATCCCTTCTCCTCCATTCTTCTCTCGGGATCTTAGGCATGCATGTACATGCACCTGGCATGAGTTTAAGCCACTGGGTCCAGGACTCGAACCATGGTTGACTACGTGGGAGTCCAGTGACATAGCCATTATGCTAACTGCCGGTCTCTCCTCCAGAAAATTCTGAAGTGGGCAGGTACGTGATATGCCACCATTCTTTGCTCTGTGTCACCTTGTTATCATAGTTTAAAGGCTTTGTCACACATAGATTTTGACTTTTGGAAAATATTGGGACAGGAATAATGATAAAACGCTACACATTGTGGGACCAATAGGAGTGGATTTTTAAGGGTCTGTATCGCTTTTGCCTGGGGAAATACCTTTTTCTAAAAGGTTGTCAGCATTATAAGTAAATACTTTGTTTTTATTTTCTAATTTTTTTGTAATTGCCAGAGGGTGAGTGTATTCACCAGAGATAAACAGGAGCATGGTCATGCTGCAGCCCCTCTCCACTCTTTATCCTGTTGGAATTTGGGGCATGCATGTACATGCCTGGCATGTTTTTCAAGCTGCTGGGGGCAGGACTCGAATTGTGAGGTGACCATGTGGAATCGGACTTTCTTGATAACTAGACTGCAAGACCAGGCAGCCTTGTTTTAATTATTGAAATTTACTGTTAAATTGCTGCTGATATTTACTGTTTTGCTGGCTTTGGGCAGCAATAAAAATCTCTGTGCTTGGGGCCAGGCAGTGGCGTGGTGGTTAAAACACTAGACTCCCACATGACCGACCATGGTTCAAGTCTCAGACCCAGTAGCTTGAAACTCGTGCTAGACACACGTATGTGTGTGCCCAAAATCTCAGAGGAGAAGGTATTGCAGTGTGGCCATCCTCCCTGGGGGTTGATTTCTCACTTTCTCTCGCTCCAGTGCTCTATGGCAAAAACCTAAAAAAATGAACAACAAAAAAATGTTTTAATTTCTAAAAATCTCTGCTTAAAATTATTTATCAAATGTGTAAAGCAAATTGAGGGAGAATATCTAGTTAAAACACAGACTTGTCTTATAAATCTCAGTAGAGGGCTTATGATATTTTATTGAAATTAAGGTTTTGCAGTAGATAAATTTGATAATGGAACATTTGAAAGAGAGGAATTTTTCAGTAAGTAGCAGACTAAAAACAAGCTGAACTGGATTACTTTGATGCCAGTCTAGTTATACACACACCAACATTAGTGTGAAGAAGTATTCAAAGACATTATTAGAGGAAGACATTGTTCATCTGTGCTGGAAAACAGGAATTAGTCATGTTTTGTAGCACAACCTCACCACCCCTCATCCCCACCAATACATCTTCCTTTAACTGAGTAGGAACAAGAAAAGTAATATTTGCCATTTATGTATATTTGAGCCTCAGTTCCTTTTTCTTTTAAAAAACAATTCAAAAATGATTGGCAATAAAACAATCTACCATATAAGCAGTAATAGCGTATATGAAACTAATGTGCCTAAAAACAGGGTTATTTGAGCTTGTGTGTATATGTATAAATAAATAAATAAATAAATAAATAAATAAATATATATATAAGATATTGTAGTGTGGAACAAATATACACTTACCACAGTGTTCACATACTATATACATTGATATGTTTAAAGAGAGCTGTATCTCCTTACATAAGCAGTCATCTGTTAAATGTACATTCTAACATGGAAAAAGCTTGCTATCAGATAAATTGTTCGACTCTCAAAACAGTAAGTTGCACTTGATGCAAATAATCTGTGAATAATACTTAAGGACAATTGGAAGCAAGCCTGGTTTACTATCACTTTGACTATCATTCAAAAATAGTCAAAATATGTTTCACTGACTGTGTTTTGGGTTTTGATAATAAGCATCTTTTTCCTCAGAATTCACCAGTCATCTAGTACTTGACTTTTCTATACTTGAAATTCAGCGTGTGCTGGTTTTGTGTTGGACTCTATCACGTGCTTGGATTCTGATAACAGTGAACATCCCTGCCTCTCTTCAGAATATTGACAGCGTAAATACACTTTTCCTTGAGAAAGCAAATAATCTCTCTTGATATAGCTTAAAATGATAATATGTGTATTTTTAGTTTTTAATTTCCTTCCCAATCTTGATGGTTGTTAAATTCTTCATATTCTATATTCAGTAATTCGGAATCTCTCTTCTTGGTTACCTGGAAGAGAAATAATTTTGAGAATGTAAGAAATGCTACTTCAGATCAAACTAATGGTTTGGTATTACCATTACTGGTAAATGAGAGGATATGCTTGTTGTTTAGGATATTTTCTTTGAAAGGCTAATGATGCCCTCCAAATATTTGTAACTTTATAGCCCACTAGAAAAACCTATTTAGATTATCGGGCCAACCCATTTCTCTGGGCATGGCATGGCCAGTTGCCTGGAGTGAAAGATAGACACCAACTGCAGTAGACACCATCACTCTATCACAACACACATTGCATTCACATCCGTCCTCCGAATCTCTTCCCACACAGCAGTCCATGTGGCTGCAATTAGCATCGATACTTCAGGTTCCTCATTCTTTCATTGAAGTAGAAAATAAATCTTCAAGTTCATTCCTGTTGTAAAAATGAGCATTTCCTTTTTTTTTAAGAGTTTTTTTTTTTTTTAATAGGATATATGCACTTGCTAGAGAGACAGAAAGCAAGAAATCACCTCCTGGGGGGGGGGATGGTCACACTCCAATCCCTTCTCAATTCTCTTGGGATTTTGGACATGCACACCCACGTGTGCGGCATGTTTCAAGTCACTGGGTCTGGGACTTCACTGTCGACTAAGTGGGAGTCCAGTAACATAACCATTATGCCATCCCAGCATTTCCTTTGAATCACTGCAAATCTCCCTCTTTTAAGTTAATCCTCAAAATTTTTAATTGCCAAAAGGCATGTGTACTCACCAGAGATAGATAGGAAGGCAGAAAACGAGAGAGAGGGAGAAAGTACCCCCCAATGAGGCATCGTCATATCACAATCCCTTCTCTCCATTTCTCCACCCTGTTGGCATTTGGGGCATGGATGCACAGTGCTCAGTGTGTTTTTCAAGCCACCAGGGCCAGGATCAGAACCATGGTCAGCTATATGGAATGCAGTTTCCTTAACCACTAGGCTTTTGGGCAGACCCTGAATTGGGAACATAATTCTATCTGCTATTTGAGGATTTAGATGG
Organism: Tupaia belangeri chinensis; assembly: GCF_000334495.1. Classification (NCBI taxonomy): domain Eukaryota; kingdom Metazoa; phylum Chordata; class Mammalia; order Scandentia; family Tupaiidae; genus Tupaia; species Tupaia belangeri. The sequence goes on from NW_006205542.1 coordinate 5,596,635, forward strand.
TGTTTGCTTTATCCTAGCTAAAATTTTAAATACACTTTTGGAAAACAAAACAATCAAAACAGAAGCAATCCAAGTATTTGGTTATTTGGTCAATGAAAGATTATGTGTCCTATTGTTCTTTTATGGTCCTCGCCCAGACTTTCTGTTATTCCAATTTCTCTAAGGACATTAAAATGGCACACACTATTCCCACTGTGCACTTGTATACATAAATTATGATTAGTATTTGGTGTGATTGCCTCAGTATCCTTCTTGAGTGTATACTGACTCTGATAAATTTTCCAAATGTAACTTTGAGGTATTTGTCTTCATCTAGCGTTATGGATCTCAGGTATTGTAGATGTTGGCTAATAACAAACCCATTGTTTTCACTAAGAATAGGTAAAATTTTGGGGGCCAGCAGGTGGTGTAGTGGTTAAGGCAGTGGATTCCCACATAGCTGACTGCAGTTTGAGTCCCAGACCTAAGACCTTGAAACTCACACTGGACACGTGTGCATGTGTGCTCCAAATCCTCAGAGCAGAATGGAAAAAAGGGATTGTGGCATGACCATCCCCCCTGCGGAGTGATTTCTCACTTTCCCTTCCCTCTTTCTCCCTCGACCCTCTACAGAAAGCACACACACCCTCTGCCAAGAACCAAAAAAAAAAAAAAAGTAATTTTAGGCTAAAAGTTGCTCAATGTTTTATTCTCCAAAGCTATATTTTAAAAGTTATCTAATTCTGGGGACCAGCAGATGGTGTAATGGTTATGTCGCTGGACTCCCAGGTAGTCGACAGCGGCTCACGTCCCAGACCCAGTGTCTTGAAACTAACCCTGGGTGAGTGTGTGTGCAAGTCCAAAATCCCTAAAGGAGAATAGAGGAGAAGGGATTATAGTGTGGCCATCCCCCTGGGAGGGGGGTGATTTCTCACTTTCTGTCCCCTCTGTGTCTCTCTGTCTCTTTGGTGAGTGTATGAATCCTACAGCAAAAATTTCTCTAAAAAAAAGTTAGCTCTGTATAATCTGGTTGTACACAAGTGTTATTTTCCTTTGTAAAATAAAACTATTTCAATAAAATAAGTTGATCGAATATTTTAGAAGAGACATTTAGGACAATAGAAGGAGCACTTATCTGAGGACAAACTTTTTGGAGTTTTTCAAAGTAGTCATTATTCACAAATCATGCTACTACAGTCTTTTTCAAAAAGTAATTTTGCTTTAGCTAACTATTATTTGAAATGAAAAGGATCTGAAAAAAAATGGCATGAAATTACTTCAGTGCCAGGAATTATCATGAGAAGTTCAATCCTGTTGAAATGCATTGGATAAAAACCACTTTTATTAAAAATAAAAGTTTGGGAACAAATTACTTGGATTGTTTCTGTTATTTTGTTGTTTTATCTGTGCATTTCAGTTAAAGTCAGCCTTCTGTCTTTATCCTTCTTGCACCAGGAAATATCTTTATTTACTCTTCTTAAAACAATAGTAAAAACTAGTGAATAAAGGAAAAGTGCTTTGGGCTAGCTCCATGGCCTAATACGTAAGGGAGCCAGACCCCAAATGGCTGCCCACACAATTAAAATCCCAACTCTGGAGGACAGAAAAACATGCCAGACTTGTTTTTATGTGCCCCAAATCCCAGACGGGTGAAAAAATGGACAAGGGGTTGTGACCACAGCCCACGGGGGTGGCAGGTGCTTTCTTCCTCTCTCTCTTTGTCTCTGGTGACTTCATGGCAAAAAAAAAAAAAAGAAAAGGTGAGAAGGTGAGTATTTTAGAAGAGACATCATTTAGGACACTAAATAAAGCATCTATATATTTGTTCACCTCTATTTAAAACAAGGATTAGGTACAAGAGTGTTTTTAATTTCCTTCAAAACTCAAATTTAGCAATTAAAACCAATGTAGAAAGTATAATTTTTACCTTGATATTTTGCTGATGTTGGAGCTTTTCAACACTCGTTTCATATGCTTGATTTTTATAGTGATCTGGTAACCTACAAAAGAAAGCAAAGGCATGATATCCTTTTTTCCTGGGTTTATCAAAATTAATAACTATAGCTTTCTACGGTTTTACTTTTTAAATTGTGACAAATGAAAATGGATAGCACATTTTTGCAGGTGGAGTCCACTTGAGTTGGAGGAAGTGTGCTTTTTGCCTCTCCCCCGAGTCTTGCCATTCAGTTGCCTTACTATATTTTTAGGCCCTGGTCTTAGAAGGATTGCAGGGAGCTCATGGGAAAGACGAGGGGATAAATTCAGTTTGCAGAAAGTGGACTTATTTTTCAAGTAAGTTTTTATTTTTGGGGGGAAGATTTTTGTGATATAGCATGTGCGCTCACTGGTGAAACAGAGACAGACAGAAAGTGAGAAATCACCCCCAACCCCATGGGGAGATGGACATGCTGCAATCTGTTCTCCTCCATTCTCCTCTTGGGACTTTGGGCACACGTGCACATGTGCCCAGAGTGAGTTTTAAGCCATTGGGTCTGGTCATCGAACCTAGGGCGACTACATGGAAGTCAAGCAACGTAACCATTTATGCCATCTGCTGGCCCCTCAAGTAAGTAAGTTCTGAGTTGTGGTTGCTGAACAACTCAGAAATCAAAATAGCATTTGGTCATAAAATTTTAAAATAAAAATGTTAAAAAATGTGATGTATATTATTCCAGACTTTTATATTTCTGTTGTAGTATAGACATGGTTTTTATTTCATGAGTTTTACTACTTGAGTTTTTATATCATAAAATGGGTTTAATATTTAGGAGACACTTTTTTTTTTTTAATTTGCCAGAGGGCATGTGTGCTCATCCAGAGAGAGAGAGAGAGAGAGAGAGAGGGAAAGCAAGAAAGCACTCTCCGAGGGAAATGACCACATTGCCACCTCCTCTCCTCCATCTTCTCATCCTGTTGGGATAGGGGGCATGCACACACATGCATTTGGCATGTTCCTCAAGCTGCCAGGTCCAGGATTCAAACCATGGTATTGGCCACGTGTGGGATTCAGCTTACTCAACCACCAATCTCTGAGCTGGCCTGCTACCTTCCTATTTATGTTCCCTTATCAGGTCATTGCTCTCTTCTTTTTTTTTCTTCCAACATTCTGTCCATTATAATTTCGGAAAAGTGAGAAGGAGGGAAATCCTATTGTAGCCCTATTGATCCTATTGATGGAAAGAAAGCAGGGAAGGGAAAGAAGTGTAGTTTACGGAGGTTGAATAACAAGTTCTTTATCCCCATTTAACCAGCTAGAGCAGTATGGTGAGTTTCTATTTGCCTTGATTGGGAGATACGGAGGTTCTGAGAATACTAGAGGGAAGGTCAGATACCCAGGGTCAGAACTAGGAGACCACAGGCGAGGAGACTATGGGACTAGAAACTTTCCAAAGGACACGGTGAAACCAAGACAGTTGTACGTCACTATATATGCTAATGTAACTGAATTGCCTGAAGTGATTACTCAGATTATTAATCAGAATAAGTTATAACAGCTGGATGGGCCTATATTAAAATCCTATCTGAGCTGGCTTGGTGGTGCACTGCTCAAGTGAAACCGAACCCAGATGGAAGATCATGGATTCTGTTCCACAGTCCACCTGGCTGCCTGGGAAGGCTGAGGGGGATTGTGCTGTGAGAATGTTGAGAGGGTTTGTGTTTCTCTCTCTCTCTCTCTTTCTCTCATGAAGGAAAGAAAGCAAAATAAAATCCCCTCTTCTTCCTCCTCCTATTTTCTCATTATCTGGTGAGGAAAGGACTCAAAAGGAACTTAGAAACAGCTATCTGGAGAGAAAAAAATAAGACTTCTTTCTCCTCACTCCACGTCTGAGGTGTAGCATGGTCATGAAACTATGACCTTGCTGTACTGACAATATGAACGTCAACTTTATTAAGACAGACTCATAAATATCACTCTGTGCCACTATTTAACCTGGCCTCTAAATATGAAACAGTCTTTATTATTATAAATAATGTCACAGAACAGATTAGGCCTATTAAAAAAAAGTGTGAACTTTTAGATATGAAGTGGAAAAGTCATAATTTACCCTGTTAGATATAGATTTACATTTTCTGTGTATGTGTACTGGCTAGCTGTGATCAATGTTGAACTCATTAAGCCAAAAAAGGGACCTTGAAAAATGAAAATTTTGTTTATTCTTGGGAGATTTTTGCCAAGTAAGTTCCTAGTACAACAAAATCTATGTATAGGACATCTAAAATGGAGGGAAATGAAAAATGTATGGAGTGTAGTCATAAATATTGAATGGAGTAAAAGAATAGAAGGAAAAATAAAGGTGAAATTGCAATGAATGACAATGACTTTGCAGTAAAACGACAAGTAATGGCAGCAGTTGAAATTGTCTTTTGTGTGTCAGTGGACTCGTCCTCTCAATCAGTCTCTCCACATCATTTTCCTATCTTCTTTCCTTTCAAGTAGACTAACAAAAATGCAGCCAAGTTTACAGTTCATAACAGAATGTTGTGTTCCAAGTTGTCTGGGTATCACGAGACTTGAGGAGAACTAGAAATCTTCATGGTCCCTACTGACTCATAAGGCAACCTGCATCCTCAAGTCTGGTTCATGAATGGAAAGCCAATTATATTTCTCCTCCTTTCCATCATTCCAAAGAACTTCTCTTAACCTTTCTGTCCAGATATGAAGGATAGAATGGTTAAAGACATCTAGAGAACGGACTATGATGAGATCATTAAAACCCATGCTACAAAAAGCATTAAAGATGTGGGGGAAATGTCCTAAGTAAAAATAGCTGACTACAAAACAAGAAATCAATCTGATTCCATTTTGGTTTAGAAAATTCTCTAAGAACCAATTCTGTATAAAAATGGACAACAAAAGATACAGTAGTCAATATAATGAATTAGATTTTTATCTTCTTTCTCATAATTTTGTGTATTTTCCAACTTTCTTATGATAAAATCTATTTTGTTTGCAAACAGGAAAAATCCTCAAATTTTATATTCACAACAATTTACATAGTGTTCTATTTTTCTTTCTTTTTTTGAGAGAGATTTTTGCTATAGGGTGTGTGTGCTTGCTGGAGAGACAGAAAATGAGAAATTGCCCCCGTAGGGACTACACTGCAACCCTTTCCCCTCCATTCTCCTCTTGGGATTTTGGGCACATACACATGCCCAGTGTGTTTCAACCCATCAGGTCTGGGACTTGAACTGCGTTGACTACGTGGGAGTCCAGCGCCTTAACCACACGCCACCTGCTGACCCCTAAGTGTTCTATCTGAAGTGGACTTGTGTCCTTTCTTCTATGCTTATTGGTCTTAAGGAAACACTACCAAAGAGCCTAGGACCTAATAATGTGTGGTCCTTGGAGCAGCAGCAGCAGCAATCTTATCTGAGCCCCAAGCAGACCTATTGAATCAAAATCAGCCTGGCAGGGCCTGGCTATGTGTGTTTTAGTGAGCCCTCCTCTGGGTGGTTCTGATGCTCTCTGAGGCTTGAGAACTGTGGGTTTGGAGGACCATCTGGATTTGTTCTATAATGTGTTTCTCACAAGTAAGAATGATGAGATTCTTGAGTCTGTGAAGAGAGTATGCTTGACCTACCTGCATGGAACTCTCTTTCCTTTCATGACCTCACATTCCTCTCCAGGGGCACAGAGGCCTGGGTCCTGGTGGTCCAGGTTCCCCTGGCTCTCATACTCCGGTCTGCAGCGACATTCCACCTCCTGAGTCCACTCGTTTCTCACACATTGAGCAAATTCACCGCAGGCCAGGAACTTGCAAGGATCGGCTTGATCAGCTGTAAGAGACAGGCAGATTTAATGAAAGTATGATAACAGACTGGATTGAGAGTCTGTACTTTTGAAAATTGAGTTTATATACACAGGTGATAATATAGTTAACTCCGAACAGAATTATGTGCAAATTTTAGTCCCCTAAATTATCTGGAGGCCTTGTTAAAACATTCCTGTGCCCCCCTCCCCAGCCCAGGGTTCCAGGTGCAGGCGGTCTGGGATGGTGACTGAGAATGTATTTCTGAAAAGGTCCCAGGTGATGCTGATGTGACCGATCTGGGAGCCCATTTCAATAACCTCTGCATTAGAGAGAGAAGATTTTTTTTAAAAAAAGCATTTATAAAGTAGTCATTTATGAGGACAGTTTTGCAGACTCAGGATGATTTCCTAATTTAAAAAATAAGTTTCTTGTTGTCTCTTGTTAGTCTCTTAAGGCCTGAATGTTAGAGTATGTTATTTGGATTAATAATTTTTTTCTTTATTAAAATGCAATAGACTTGCTTCTTTCTTGCCATTAATTGTTACATTTTACTTTGTTCTTAATTCTATAAAGTTGTCACAAATTCTTTTGAGAGTAGATTGTAACTCAAGAGAATCTGCAAATATTTAACTCTGGAAGGTCAGTGACCTCTGGAGCTGAGCATACTGAGCTCTCAGCAGAACAAATGGCTGGAGTCCCCAAGGGCCACGGCAGAATCAGAACAGGTCTCTGGCCATCAGATCACTCTTCTTTCTGCCCTGGAAGGGGTTCCTGTTTAATTGCAACAGCACATTTTACTCTTCAGATTTTTTCTTTTCATAAGCACCTACTATTTGGAAGGAAGAATGGTAGCGGCAACTGCATATGAACTATTCTTCCAATAAGATTAGGAAAAGTGACTCATGTATACAAATAATTCAATACAAGAAGCCAAATACCTCGTCTAGTAAGAGCCCTAAATATGAAGGTAAGTTTAGAGAAGAGAGCATTGCGGAGGAGATTGATCTGGACGATTTAAAGTGGGTTGCATTTGCACGTGCAAAAACTGGGAGAGGCCTTCTGACTGGAAATGGCAGCGTGGGCAGAGGCACAGAGGAGGGAAAGCTCCAGAAATGTGGACAGAGCAGGGCAAACCCAGCTGGGAAGGAACAGAGACCTGTGGCTGGAAAAGGAGGGAACTAAGACTGGAAAGGTAGGTCGAGGTCGATCTGTAAATGCTATGGAAAGAAATCTGTACTCACCAGGCATGCCTGAACGTTTTGAGTGAGGGAACAGCATGATCAGAATTGTGCTTTAGAAGATATGTAAATAGAATCTTTAGAATTAGGGAGATCATCTGGTTCAGTATTTCTCAAGTGAGAACACTTGTAAAATTCTAATTCAGCAGGGTTTGATAAGTTTTAGACTAAAAAAGGGGCGTGGTGGCTAAATAAGTTTTTAAAAAGGCTGTGTGAAATAAATATAACGGGCTTCTCTCACCCTCTTTTTCTCTGACTTCACCCCTTCTCTTTTTGCTTTTAAACCTCTTTGGGTCATTAATAAGCTAATGTCTATTGTGAATCTTCAAGCAGAGAGTAGTCAGCTGCTTCACCAAGTTTACCCCTCCATAAGATTCTGCAGCCGGGTGGGTGGGGCGAGAATTCCCAGGACTGGCTGTGTCCACTGTTTCTATCTGGCATCTCCTTATGGAGGAGTTGCCAGCGTGAGGGAGATCAGTGTGACCAGCCTACACATTTGGGCAACAGCATGTCCTTGGAAACACGGTTTTTAGGTCTCCCAGAGAGGGAGGCCTGCTGAAAATCTTCCATGGAGTTATATTCTCTGCAGCTTTTGGGTTCCTTATGGATACCAGGCTTGGTTCATGTGAACTGACTTTTTCAGCCTCAGGGTTCCTAAAGCTGGCCATGTTCAGGGCTCCTTGTCACTATTTACAAAATAACTCAAATTTACGCTGACAGCCCAGGTGATCTCACATCCAGGCCCTGGGTTAGCAAATAACAGCTGTCAGCAATTTTATACTCTGGATCGAAGTCTTACAAACAGAAGTCAGGAGGGAATATAGCAAGAAGCTCCAATTCCCTCTCTCTGCAATGGAGACATAGATTTAACTTGTAAAGTTGACGGAATGCACAGATTCTCCTGCTCTGAGGAGTAATAGCAAAGATATGATAGCCAAAAAATCATATCATATGATTTCCCTACGAAGATGTTTCTACTTTACCGTAATTTCCTTCAATGCAGGCAGGCATAGTCTGTGCACCAGTAAAGCTACAAGATACACAGTAAGACAACATTGGAAACATGAATTTATCCAAACCTGCAAGCCCTGAATTGGGTATATTTGAAGAACAAATGCAACCAGTTTGTAAACAATTAGCTTTCCTCACACTATATATTCAGGATCAGTCTGCAGAGAAGTAGGAGGAGACTTCAAACCACCACGTTTAGCTTTTCTTTGCTGTGTATGCTTTCCTGTGTACTAAGACAGCATCATTCATTCAATTAATATCAACGTGGTCTTTCAAAACATTCAGCACTAAGAATTTTAGACCAGCTGATTGCTTTAGATGTTCATTTTATCCATACATAATATTTTACATTTCAGATAGAATTTTAGAAGAAGAAAGTATTTTAGAGACATTCTAGACTAATTAGCTGATGTGACAAATGAGGCTCAGTAAAGATGAGTGTCACAAAAGTCATGCCTGTTTGTACTCAAGTCCTTTGATGGAAGTCTCATTCCTAACCCTTTGTGGATTGTGTTAGAAATTCCAGAGAAAGGAAGAGCCTGCAGAGGGAGCTGTTGGACCACCTGCAGTATAGCAAGTGATGACATTTAAAGTTTTAATTAGAATAAAATGAAAGAGACCACATTTATGACATTGATATGTGAAGCAATTCATACTGCTTCCTTTTTTACTACCTTAAAAATATATTCTCTGGGACCAGCAGTTGGCATAATGGCTATGTTGTTGGACTCTCACGTAGTCAACTACCGTACGAATCCCAGACCTGGTGGCTTAAACTCATGCCAGGCGCGTGTGCGTGTCTAAGATCCCGAGAGAAGGGAGGAGAAGGGACTGCGGTGAGGCCAGTTATTTTTTGCTTTCTGTATCTCTCCCTGTCTTTTTGGTGAGTGCACGTTCCTTATAGCAAAAACCTCTCAAAAAAAAAAAATATATATATATATACACGCACACATATATCTATTCTCTGGTGTTTTGATGACCCCCTTTATTTATGTTATCTTTCATAGGACTACAACTTCAGTCTTTAGGGAAAACCAAGAACTAGATATGGGCTGATCCTGAGGAAGAAGAATCATAGAAGAGATAAGATTAGGGGGCCAAGTGGTGTGGTGATTAAGGCACTGGACTCCCACATGGCTGACTGCAGTTTGAGTCCTGGATCTGGCAGATTGCTTTCTTAATTTCTTTTTCTCTGGTGAGCACACATGCCCTATAGCAAATTTAAATAACAAATAAAATTAAAATAAATAATTCTTTAAAAAAGGAGAGCTAAGATTGAATCTATGATGAATGAAATTTAACTAGTAGAACTTTTTCAAGCAAAACTTTCCTTATTTTTTTCCTTTCTTTGTCATACCCTAGACATTACTCCTTCAAATGGTGGACTCTTTAATGGGTAAGTCACATGACTGTCTGTCTCTTCCTTAGCATATCCATGGGCATTTGTACAAAACAAATTAGTTTGAGCCTCCTATTTTTTGTTCTGATTTAGTTAATAATAATAATCTATACATTATTCAGCAAGAGCCTAAAATACTCCATCTAAACATGGTCTGTAGCTTGGAAAGAGCACAGGAAGACTTGAGATCAACAATAGATTAAGAAGAAAAAAATTAGATGGCATTTTCTAGAAGAATATAGTCAAGTCATAATCAAATTGTATGTGGCTCTGAGGGAGTAAAGTCCTTATGATTACATTATTGACTAATTGGTCTGTAATTGTTTTCACTTCCTAGATTTGCTGAAATCTCCTTTAAATAGATTATTTTTATGGTTGGAACTATAGATGGTTTTGTCCATGAGCCCATGCCACACTCACCCAACAGTATTGTTCGGGCAATCTCTCGGCTTACTATAATTACTGGCAAAATAACCTTATTTTCTACTCTCAACTGATGTGGATAGCTCTTTTGCATGGAACTTGGCAATCTCTCCAAAGGGGAAGCCCAGGGCACTTGACCTTAGTAAGTTGAGGACCTCAGTAGTTGCTAGTTAGCAGCTCGTGGGAAAGGTACAGACCCATCTTGGCATCAGAGATCCGGCCTCGTCCTTGGAATTCTATGGGGATTCTGGCCTTAGTCAGGTAATTCATGTCATTCCATTTCAGGCTCTGTCCCTGAAGTGTCCCCACAGATCATGATCCTGAACCTCCAGCTTCTCCAGGGGTGGAATGTCAATCATTTGTAGTGTCAGAGAGCTCATATTTATCATGCACCATTGCGTGTTTGGCATTTTACTGGGCACTTAAAGTGTGCCTTCATTAATATTATGCACAGCCTTCTGAATATATGTTTGTGTGTGTGTGTGTGTGTGTGTGTATTCCAAATATCTGTATATATGTATGTGTGTGTGTATATATATATATATGTGTGTGTATACACACACACACACACACACACATATGTATTTCTGACCTCATTTTCATAGGTGAGCACATTGAAGCCCATTTTAGCACTTGATAGTATGTGTATGACCAAAGATTAACATTTGTTTCTGTTCACAATGTTCGGTTTTACTGGTCTACAATGCATCATTTTAGTAGTTTTCAAATATGGCGTTTCCAGGAGATACTTCAGGGACCCAAGGAGCTAAGCAGGGATAAGGGAGTGGGGAGCCCCCTGTGCACCAGCATCTCCACTCGCCCCAGTTGACATATCAGACTTCCATGAATGCTCTACTGTGAATAAAGGCTCTCCCAACTAAACAAAAATTCAGAGCCACTGTCTGCTACTGCTCTTCATGAGGGAGAATATTTCTTATAGAAAGTACAGTCTGATGCTACAGTGGATCCAAACTTACTATCTTTTCCATTGTTCAAATGTGGCTGCAAAGAACATAGCTTGAAATAAATGAGTTGCCATGGAGGGCAAGGGAATATTTGTATCGTTCTGCGATTTCTCATGTGAGTGCACTCTGCATATTAGTTCTTCTCTAGATACACTGTCTTTTGTCTTTTGTATGCATTTCAAAGGTCCTGGAAAGCATTCCCAACTGGCTGGTGAAGGAAGGATGTCTCCCAGATCTCCATCATGTGACCAAAAAGCACTTAAGTGAATGTCTCTTGCCTGCAAGGAACACTGTGAGGCATCGTACAAAGTTCAAACCATGTTCATTCTTATCATTAAGAGTTTATAAATTTACAGCGACTGTAGGTCCTTCATTGTCTACGACTCTCTTTTTCAAATCTCTTGTTTCTGATCCCAAGTGCACTCAATCGTCTCAGGCCTGAAAATAGACTTTCCTGGGACCAGCAGTTAGCGTAATGGCTATCTCGCTGGACTCCCACGTAGTTGACAGTGGTTTGAGTCCTGGACCCGGTGGCTTAAACTCACTCCGGGCACGTTTGCATGCGTGCCCAAGATCCTGAGAGGAGAGTGGAAGAGAAGGGATTGCGGCATAGGCATCCTCCCTGGGGGGTGATTTCTTGCTTTCTATCTCTCTGTCTCTCTCTGTCTGTCTGGCGAGCGCATGCGCCCTATAGCAAAAACCTCTCAAAAGAAAAATTTAAAAATAAAATAGACTTTCCCTGTTGGCTGGCCTCAGAAGGGCTCAGACCTGCATTTCATCAACTCCAGTTCATGTCCCCACCCTGCTCGATTGTCCTGCCCCGTATCCTAGTGGCTGTGCACTGTCTTTCTCTACTTAACCATTATCATTTCATCATTTCCTTCTCTTGAGGTGTTGCCAGCTCACTCATGTGTTAGAAGCACCTTTGATCTGGTCCCATTAAGGGTAGCAGTTCAGCTCAATTTGAATAAAATTCACATTTACCTTGAGCTGGCCGGGGCTGAGGGCCTGTAGTTTTTTATGGACATTTAAATGCAACGAATCCTAGTGCACACTAGATGGCGCTCAAATGCAAAAGAAGTTGAACTAGACGTATGGGAAGAAAATTGTAAATGCCCAACTGATTTCTGTCTCCTTAAAAACTGCTGTGGGTGCGCATTGGTGGAGAGAAGCGAGGTCTGGAAGGAATTCGTGCGGTGGCAGAAGCAGCTCCAGAGGACTGCTGATAGAGTCACTATTGCTCAGTGATTACAGGGGCAGGTCGGGACTTTATGACTAAGGGAATGTGGCGAGAACTCCTGGGTCATTTTTTCTCATTGCTAAAGGGCAGAGCTATGGCTCTGGAGTCCAGAGGCCAGACCCGCTGCACCCCGCATGACCAAACCTCATGCCTGAACAAAGCGATGAGATTTCGGTTGAATCGCCCACCTGCACGTTCCTGCCAGAGTGCAACTGCTGGGCCGCCTCTTTCCTTGTTTCTCTCATTACCTCCCCCCCTTCCTCCCCCTCGCCCATTATTACCAAGGCTTTGTGCTCAAGATTTTGTTGGCTGGGGCCAGGCTAGGAGGGTTAGTCTTTTGCCTGGAGCGTCAGAGAATGGCAAATCCAGGCATCATAATCAACAGCAATCTTTAAGACACACAGCCTCAGGGCCTACCATGCTTTTAGGGAGGGACTCAGGAAAATGTTTTCTTTAAAATCAGAAGAAAAAAAAAAACTGATACAATCTCATCTGAATTATATTCATTTTTGTACATACACAGTTTAAAAACATAATTAAAAAAATTTTTTTTTATGCCAGAGACAGTGCACCCCCAACTACGACTGGTCACAATGCAACCAATCCTTTTTCCTCCAGTTCTCCATCCCATTAAGATCCTGGGCACTGCAGTGCACCTTTGTGCTGAGGCCCCCGTTGGCCATTGAGACCTGGCTTCCTCTGCACAGTGCTTAAGCATTGAGCTAGAGGGCTCACTCTGAAACATAATTTTAATATTCTTTTTAAAAAAGTTTATTTACTTCTTCCACAAATGAAAAAGAGATTGAGTGATGGAGAGAGAAACAGAGAGACAAAACTGGGGCAGTTATACCAGCTCTTCTCTGAGGTCTCTCCAAGTCAAGTGTTTATGTCCCATTCTGGGTGTTCTACCAGGGTAAAGACAACAGGAGTGGGTGGCTGGACTTCTTAGCAGGTCCAGAGCTGTTGATATAATTCAGTGATTAAGAGAAATTAAAAAAAAATCTATATTTAAGTTTCTGTTTCCTTGTTTTATTGTTAATAGCCAAAAATGTTTTGCTTATTGCTTCTTGCTGAAGGGCAGGATTAGAATGAGAATCCTGAGAGATAAACAGCAGGTAGCACAGCGCTAGCATGTGCTTGGAGCTAAGTACAGATTTGTGGAATTACACTGTTAATGGAGGTTTTCAAGGGGCAAGGATAGCAGACACTTTGGGTTTTATTTCTATTCTTTACCACTCCGAAGAACAAGAACTACACACTATACACATTGAGCATCCCTTATCCAAAAAGCTTGGCACCAGAAATGTTTCTGGTTTCAGTTTTTTTTTTTTTTTTGGAGGGGGGGTGGTGGTAATTAGACAATTTGCATGTACATAATGAGATATCTTGGGGATGGGACCTAAATCTGATCATGAAATTCATTTGTGTTTCATATATACCTTACACACATAACCAGAAGGTAATTTTACATAATATTTTTGTATTACAACTGTTTATTGCAACCTACCACATGAGCTTAAGTTAGAACTTTCCACTTGTAGCATCATGTTGGCACTCAAAAAGTTCTGGGTTTTGAAGCCCTTAAGATTTTGGATTTGGGGATTGGGATGCTCACCAAGTAGTAGGTTCTCAATAATTCTGTTTTTATGAGTGATTGCATGAATGCCCATATATATTATGCCATGGTTGTGAAGTTGGAGAACTATGTAAACTCTCAGCCATTATCTGTGTCTGCAAAGTGAAGTATTTTGGGTGGATTGGTGTTTGGGTAGTGGCTTATGTATCTCAGGATCAGAAGATGGAGAGAGATTTCTGACCTCAGGGAATGTGGGAGGGACTATATAGCTGGCCTGAGACCCGGATTTGTGTGAGGGGTTTGCATTAAGGGATTGGACAAAGGACCCCAGAAACATCCTGGGGAAGCTCCATGGGTGGCTAGAGTATGGAATGAAGGCACAAGTTCTAACTCTGGAAGGGGCGAAAGCATGTCTGAGTTCCGTCAATGTTGGAGTTGCCTAAAAAAGCAGGTGTTAAACAGAAAATCCCTAGGAATAGGCATTTGGGAGGCAAAGGGCAAGCAGCATGACCCCAGCAGAGACTGGGCCAGGAACACAGGAGACGAGGGGCGGGGAGGGGGGGTAAGGTGAGGTGGTGGTGGTGACAGAATCACCTGAAGGGAGAATTGCTGCTGTCCCAGCTGGGAAGGGACAATCCTAAAAGTGCATATCAAGGGGACATTAGAAATTTGGAATTTTTTGTTTCTGAGAGTGTATGTTTTCTTTGCATTCTAAAAATATGACAAAATATTCTGTGAAATTTCATTTGGGGAAGTATAGAAGTGAATATAATTAATTTAGCCTTAATTAAACTGAAGTGTCACTTTTCCTAAACAGATTAAACAGCCTCTGTATACCCAGGAGGAGGGTTATAAAACTTCTTAGAGTAGTGTTGAAGAAGACACACAAACCTGGCTTTGACTTCCAGCAATGCCACTTGGTAACTGTGTGTCTAGGGAAAGGTCGGTTACTTCTGCCTCTCTGAAACATGGTTTTTCTGCAACTGTATAATGGGATATGGGGAGAGAGATAATACCTACTTTGCATAATTATTTAAGACTGTTAGTGTCAATTAATAGTAGCTATTTTGATGGTTTTGATTGTCATTGTTGTGATGACTGACATCTACCACCTTTCAGAGCTAAAGAGGAGTTTTACAAATTATGCATTTCCAGAGAAAATGAGTTTGTAGATCTACATTTTTACTGAAAGCATCCTAAATGCCAGACTGTAATTAAGTTCAATGTTTACCAGCCTTGAGGTCTGCCCACTTTTGAGGAAGCTTCTTAGGAATTCAAGGAGAGAAGAAGTTGTATGTGGTTTTGCATTTTTGAAATCTTCAACCTGAACAGCTAACTGCCATAAAAGCCCTACATGGGTCTAAAGAATTTTCACGGCAGCTTAAATGAAAGACCATTCCAGTTGTCGGGGATGCTGGCAGAATACTGAGCAAGTCGTGATTTATTCGGTTTTCAGCTGATAAATCACAGAAAGTTCTAACATCGGTTCATGCTTTCTCTATCACAGATTCATTTATTCAAGGAGTTTTCAAAAGGTGAATGGCAAACCCAGCCCAGCCCAGGAATAGCAGTGCGGCCCTTCTGCTGTGTGTCTGCCTCTCTGCAGCGCTACTTGGCTTAACGGATCTGACCCTCGTTTAGAGAACACACCCAGAATTCAGAGGCTCATCTGAATGTGGATGCTAATTCACCTAGAAATCGCATAAAAATGTTCATGTACTCTCTTCTCTTTAGTTCAAAAGTAGCTATGGAATATTTCCCCCTCCCAGTATTACTCCCACAAACATTTTCCACGCTGACCTTAGGCAAAAAGAAAAAACTTGATTTGAATTTGTCTCAGACTTTAAAAATGGAACTGTCTGTAAGTTGGTGTTTTTTTTTTTCCTTCTCGATTTTTTTCCATGGGGCACAGGCACTTGAAGGAGAGAAACAGAGAGAAACCACCCCCGAGAGGATTTTGGGCTTGCCCCCAACATGTGAGGTCTGGGACTTCAACAGCAGAGTTGGCCATATGGAATCCAGCTCCTTAAGCACCACATGACCTGCTGACCCAGCGAACACAGTAAAATTGGGGCTTAGAGAGGAAAGGCTACTCTTACCAAGATGGCCTTAACACACCTTTAGTTTCACTAAATTGAGTAGGCTTCCTCCTAACTCTAGGCCTCCTGCTGGCTTCCTTTAGAGTTGCTAATTAAGAAAACTTGTAATTGCAAATTCTTTCTGTGCCCTTTTGAGATTATATATATATATATATATATATATATATATAGCCTGTGGCTTGGGGCCATCCTCCAATTTGGACTCATCAAGGAAGTTAGCACCCTTGTCTCCCAGTCTCTGCCAGAAGGCAAGAGGCTAACTTGTGAGGGTGTCTTGCTTCAAATTTTTAGAGAATGGAACACATTGACCTCATTTTCCATTTCTTTCCGACCTCACTGAAGTCTGGTCTCTGCCCTTGCCACTCCACTTGACTGCTGCTTCCGGGCTCTAGACTGCTTTTCCAAAGGGTTCTAATGACCTCTGAACCGTCCACTAAGTGACTCCCACCTATTGTTCACTCTTAGCTGCTTAAATTGCTAACCTGTCCCTCCTGCTCTTCCCTCTTTCACTGCTGTCTGCCACATCATCCTCTCCTGAATGCTCTCCCTTTTCAATGACTGCTCTTTCTTGACTCCTGGCCCTGACAATCCTTCAGTTTCTTCATTGATGGTTGGACTTTCTTAGTGTTGCATTCCAGCTCTCGTTTCCTGCCAACTGCACATTGCCCTGGACCATGTTTTACCTGCTTTCTGGTCTTCGCTGAGGTTTTTCAAATGTATATTCTCAGCCTTAACCTTTTCCTGGTCTCCGGACATCTGCTTCAAAGGCTTTATATCAATTCACCTAATGTCTATTTCCTTAAAATTGGTTGCTCTGGGGCCAGAAGGTGGCACAGTGGTTATGGCACTGGATTCCCACATTGCCAACCACAGTTCAAGTCTTGGACCTGGTGGCTTGAAACTCATGTGGGGTGCCTGTGCATCAAAATCCTGAGAGGAAAAAGGAGGAGAACGGATTACAGCGAGGCTATCCCCTCTGGGGGATGATTTCTCACTTTTTTTCTCTCTATGTCTGGTGAGTGCACTGCCCTATAGCAAAAACAAAACAAAATAAAACAAACAAACAAATCTTTCTAAAAAAACAAAAACAAACTGGCTTCCTCAATAATTTATTTTTAGAGTCTTTTTAAATCCTTCAGGGATCTTATTAATTTTTACCTTTTTCCCATTTAAAATGAAAAATGAATTAATCTATGCCTCATGCCTTTTGTACCTGTTTATGTTTATCAAGTATTTTCCAAACTTGTAGTACTGTATGAATGATGAATTAGGAAGATTTTCCTTTATAAACTTGTATAAGTACATACTTTAAAGACTTTTTGAATTTTCCAAAATTTTATTAAGGTTTAACATTAAAAGACCAAAATTATAAAAAAGGAAAGAAAGAGGAGCCAGTGGGTGGTGTGGTGGTTAAGGCACTGGACTCTCACATGGCCGACCATGGTTTGAGTGTGGATCTGGCAGCTTGAAAATCATGCTGGGTGCGTGCGTGTGCATGCTCAGAATCCTGAAAGGAGAATGGAGGACAAGGGATCTTGTGTGGCCTTCCTCTCTGGGATGTGATTTCTCACTTTCCCTTTCTCATTCGCTCTCTGTCTCTCTCCAGTGAGCACACACACCCTATGGCAAAAACCTAAAAATAAAAAAGAAGAAAGAAAGGAGAAAAAAGAAGAAAGTAAGAAAAGAGAAGAAATAAAGAATAAAAAAAAGAGAAAGGAAAAGAAATAAGACATCAAAGTGGATACAAACAGATTTCTCAGAGGCTTTTAGAGAAACTGGCTTTAAGTGAACTGGTTCAGCCTGACTTACCTTCCAGTCTGAGCTTCCTCAGCTACACACTCCGTACCCAAAGCTGCCATCACAGTGGGATAATATAAGTGCCCTGACACCCCTAGAACGGTCTGCATTTTCCTCTGCTCCTTCTGGAATAGCCCCACCACCCTTTTCTGACCGAGCCCACCACCACCATATTAATGCATCGAGGCCCGGCTCGTCATCTCTGCAAAGCCTGCCATGCTGTCCCTCACCTCTGTGGAATTCATTGCCCCAGCCTCCGTACTTCATAAAATTCCTGTTCATTTCCTTATCAGTGTACGCTTCTCCTGATTATCGTATTTAACAGACTATATTATAGCCTTTTGTATGTGCTTCTCTCTCTCTTGCTAGCCATTTAGTTCTTTTATGGCAGAGCTGGTTTGATTCATTTTGGGGTTCTAGTGCCTGTAAAAGTGTCTGACTCATTGCAGACGGTCCATAACTGCTCACTGAAATGAATGATCAGGGATCCAAATCATGATTGCATTAACACTTAGTTGTCTAACTTTTCTGTAACAACAGAGACAAGAGCCAGAGGGAGTAAGAGACTGGGTAATCACTGATGGCTTAAGAAAAATTATCTGACTTTTGGAAATAAGAAGAAAAGCTGAATACATGACCTTCAAGGTCATTTAGAACACCAACAACCCTTGCTAGTAAATATGGACCATATGTGGGCTAATCTGACTAGCTACCTGCTTTGCTAACAGCCTGCTAGCTAAAGCTAAGAATGTTTTTTTACATTTTTAAATGGTTAAATATAAATGGTTATGTAAGTACATACATAATATCTTTATTTTTGACTTTTAGCTTGCAAAGCTTAAAATAGTTACTATCTGTCCCTTTAAGGAAAAGTTTGCTGATCCCAAGAAAGCTGTAGGTTTGGAAGCAGTCAGGCGGCAGGGTGGTTAATGTGACTAGATCCCACATGGCTGACTACATGGATCGAGTCTTAGACCTGGCAGCTTGAAAAACTTGCCAGGCAGGGAGCCAGCAGGTAGACATGGTGGTTTAGGTGCTGGAGTCCCACATGGCCCATCATGGTTTAAGTCCTGGACCTGGAGGCTTGAGTATCATGCTGGGCATGCATGCATGTGGGGAAAAGCCCTAGGAGGAGAATGGTGGAGAAGAGGCTGCGGCATGGTCCTCCCCCTTAGTGGGTGATTTCTCATTGTCCCTCTCACTGTCTCTCTTTCTGGTGAGCACAGGCACCCCATGGCAAGAACAAAACGAAACCAATATCAGAAAAACAAACAAAAATAAAAAATAAAACCTCGTTGGGTGCATGTGCGTGTGTGTCCCCAAATCCAGAGACAAGAAAAGAGGAAAAGGGATTGCACAGTGACCATCTCCCCTGTGGGGTGATTTCCCACTTTCTCTCTCTCTCTGTCTTTTTCTTTCTGGAGAGTGGTCATGCCTTATAGCAAAGTTAAAAGAATTTATATATTTTAAAAACAGTAGCTTGGGAACCAGCAGTTAGCGTAATGGCTATGTCGCTGGACTCCCATGTAGTCGACCGTGGTTCGCGTCCTGGACCCGGTGGCTTAAAACTCACGCCGGGCGCGTGTGTGTGCGTGCCCAAGATCCCGAGAGGAGAATGGAGGAGAAGGGATTGCGGCGTGGCCATCTCCCCTGGGGGGTGATTTCTCGCTTTCTGTCTCTATGTCTCTCTCTGTCTGGCGAGCGCACGCGCCCTATAGTGAAAACCTCTCAAAAACAACAACAACAACAAAACAGTAGCTTTATTTGACTCACTATTTACTATTGTTTATGGCCCAGACATTTTATAACTTTATAGTTAGAAGTTAACATATATTAAATTGATAAGAAATAATAAATTGTTTGTGACATTTTATATATATATACATATATATACACACACACACACACACACACATATATATATATTTTTTGCTTTAGGGCCCATGTGCTTTCCAGAGAGAGAGCAAGTGAAAAAGCACCTCTCCCCTGGTGGTGGTGGGGGGGTGACCACGCTGCAATCCCTTCTCCTCCATTTTCTTCTCCAGATTTTGGGCATGCATGCACATGAGACTGGTGTGATTTACAAAACTATGCAGTTGGCTCCTTTAAGCACCACACCTGGCTGGCCCTTGTTTTATATTTAACAATCTTATTTTATCATTTTTGTCCTCTGGTAATATAAAATCCTTGTGTTTATATCTTTTTCTTTTTAAAATTTAAGTTCATAATTTATTTTATATTTATGAGCAAGAGGGAGAGAGAAAGAGAGGGAGATAGCTATCACACACTGGCACCCTCAGTGCTGCGACCCACCCAGCTTCACCCAGCCCTGGATCATGGGTACAAGTGTACCTGCTCTGGGAATTCTCTGTGTGCAAACTCTGAACCCTCCAAGTGGGTCAGCCTTGCAGGGTTTTGTATCTTACCCTTGTGCCATCACCTGACCCTCCTTCCATATCTTCTTTAAACCAGCTTTATCATCCTAAAGACTCCCTTACTAATAAGTTAAATGAAATGTTGATATATGCTCACTATCTATTTTTTTAAAGAATTATTTATTTATTTATTATTGTTATTATTATTTTTCACATGAATTTTGCCAAAGACAGAGAGAGAGGGAGGGAGAGAGTGAGAGAGAGAAAGCAAGCCACCAGGTCCGGGACTCGAACCATGGTGCGCCATGTGGGAATTCTAGCACCCTAACCACCATGCAACCTGCTGGCCCAATATATGCTCACTATCTATTTGTGTGAAAATTATGTCTGTCATATTAAGAGTGTAATCTTTTTCTTTTTTTGTTATAGTGCGTGTGTGCTCGCCAGAAAGACAGAGAGACAGAAAGCGAGAAATCACCCCCCAGGGGGGGATAGCCATGCCACAATCCCTTTTTCTCCATTTTCCTCTCGGGAGCTTGGGCACGCACGCATACGGGCCTGGCGTGAGTTTAAGCCACCGGGTCCGGGACTTGTACCGTGGTCGACTACATGGGAGTTCAGCGACATAGCCGTTACCCTAACTGCTGGTCCCAAGAGTGTAATTTTTGTAAGAGTTGGGGAAAGCAGGCATGGACAGGGCAGGTGACTCTGGCTGGAGGATACAGATGTGAGCGGCGGGAACTTGGTTGCCCTTCAGATTGCCCAATACTAGCTCTAATCTCCTATTTCTACCAAGAAGTGGAGAAAGGAGGGGCAAAACGATAAGAAATCCAGAAACTCAATTGTGCCTTATTTGGTCATTCATGCTGGGAAAAGGCTAAAATTACAGGATGCCTCCTCATTTCTTAATTATTTATTAAGTAATTAAGATTCTTTCCCATAGACAAAGCTAATATTTGTTCTTGACACACAGTATTTCCAGTAGCTGCCCTTTTTCTTTCAAAAGAGTTCTCTCTTTCAATCCTCATTCAAGGAGAACTTCCTCAGTAGATTGGGCCAGCATCAATGAGTTCAAGCAAATACTCAAAAGATCCAAACCTGAATCAGGGAGGTTTCCTGTATTTGCTATTCTGATCTCCTGGAATTATCCAGGATTCCAATTAGCAGTGCCCCTCAGGCCTCTCTTATTACAAGCTGGAGGATGGACATTGCTGTGGGTCAGCCCAAGTCTTCAAGAGCTGAAAAGACCATACCAGCAATAGAGGCATGAGCCAGATAAATTGCAATTTGAATCCTTCTCCAGGAACCCCAAATAATTATCTTCATTCTGGGTCCAGAGTCCTAAGAGGCAGCTTGAGCAGTTGGTGGCACTGGTTGGTTGTAGTAGGATATTTTAATCAACTCACCTGTCAATCACTATGACAACTTATACTTAAATATACCACCAAAAGATAAATTCAGGACCAGTCAGTCACATGGGAAGAGTAGAAACAAAATAACTGTCATATTATAAAATTAAAAAAAAAAGAAAATGATGAAAACCATCTTCTGCCTATTTTTCCTTAATTTGTTTAAAATCTAGACACACAATTCTTCTATAATCAAAATATTATGTTGTCAGGAAGTCATGACGTGTTTTTCTATGCAAAAAGCATCATGACTTTCTTTTTTTTAAAATTTTTTATTATCATCATAATCTTCTTTATATTACATTGGATTACATATAACTTTACAGTGTATTACATTGCTTTTTCAAAAGGGAATGCCATGCATGTCAGTCAATACAGAGACATTAATCTCCTCGCTTCAACATTCAATATCTTTTCTGTTTTCCCCAATCAGTATTATTATTATTCTAATTATTTTTTAAAACAGTCAATCGCTATTTCTCATTTTGCTTGTAAAAATACTTTGCCCATCCTGAAATACTTCTCAGACCAATCCAGTTGAGAATACTATACATGTCATCATCAACATTTAATAAGCCATATCTGTTTCTCATTCTCGTTAAGTACCTTCACTGCTTTTATGTCTTCCAATTTTTTGCTCTCTACCATAGAGTGCGGATAGTTGGTATATATCGAGTGGATACATACAATATCTTTCTTTCATAGCCTGGCTTACTTCACTCAGCAATAAATCTTCCATATCTGACCACTTTCTATCAAATTCTAGGGTCTTGTTATTTTTTATGGCTGAGTAGTATTCCATAGAGTATATATACCACACTTTTCCAATCCATTCATCAGTTTGTGGACGTTTAGGTTGGTTCCATATCTTGGCAATTGTGAATAATGCTGCAATAAACATGGATGTGCAAGCACTTTTCTGACTGAGCGATCTCCTGTCTTTTGGGTAAATACCCAGAAGTGGGATTGCTGGATCAAATGGTAGTTCTATTTGTAGATCTTTGAGGAACCTCCATGTTGTTCTCCACAGTGGTTGAACTAGTTTACATTCCCACCAACAGTGTAGGAGGGAAGCATCATGACTTTCTTGACAAACCAATAGTAATTTTGTACATATTTCCCCAAACTAAAACTATGCAGTGTATTGATGCTAGTAACACTCTACTGTAACTGTACAGGCTTTTCTTTTTTCCTTTTTAGAATTGTCTTTTAATTTGCATGTTTAAGAAATTTTTCTAAGATATGCAGATTTATGGAATTAAGAAATTAGGGCCTGCCCTGTGGCCTAGTGGTTAAGGAGCTAGGTCCCACATAGCTGACAGAGGAGTGTGAATCCTGGCCGCTGCAGCTTGAAATATACACTGGGTGGCATAGTGGTTAAGTTGCTGGGTTCTCAAATGGCCTACCGTGGTTCAAGTCCCAGAACTGGCAACTTGAAAATCTTGCTGACCATGTGTATGTGTGCCTGAAATCCCAAGAGGGAATGGAAAGAAGGGATTGTGGCATGGCTATCCCCTCTAGGGGGTGATTTCTCATTTTGCCTCTTACTGTTGCTTTCTGTCTCTCTGCTCTCTGGTAAGTTCATGTGCCCTATGGCAAACACCTCAACAACAACAACAAAACCACACTGTGCTTGTGCGTGTGTGCCTCAAATCCCCAAAGGAGGGAAGAGATGGAGAAAAGACAGTGGTATGATCATGTCCCAAGGGGGAGGGGTTCTTCCCTTTTCTTCTCCATCTCTCTGTCTCTCTCTCTGCTGTCTGGCAATGAAAAGATTTTTAGAAATTAAATATGGTAAGAAGCGCTGGTGGCAAAGACCAGCTGTGCTGCCACCGCTGCAGTGTCCTGCTCACCAGTGCTGGGGCCATATGGTGACTCAGTTCCTGGATCAAATTGTGTATGTTGGGCACATGTGCACCGTTTTGGCTGACTGGTTGGCTGGGGGGAGGATTTTGTCATGACACCCTGTTGAGGATGCTTTCTCCCCTCCCCAATTATGAAAAAAATAAAGACACTTTTTTAAAAAAAGCATCAGTGGTGGTGAGTTCTTGGCTTTTGGTGCTGCCTCTGCCCCAGATTGGAGTCAGATTGTGACTAGCAGGAGGTATGAATGGCGTGTGGATGACGGTGGTTGTGAGTTTGTGTTAGAGTCTGTACCTGACCATCACACACTTTTGGGGGGCTATGTCACTCCTCTCAGCAGCCACTGCCCTCCAATAACAGCTTGTGCTGCTGTGTGACCTGCCCTGCTGGTGTCCTGTCTCCCCATCCCCACCCTCATGGCTGTGGCCGGCTGCTCAGTACTCGCTCTCGCCAACCATCACAGACCATCCCACTGACCAAATTGGAAGGACTCTAGTTTTTATATTTGTGTCTACTTTCACATTCTTGCTTTTCTTCAGATTACCAGGTCTCAATTAAATAAAAGTTAAAGGAAAAGTGAGTACTTTTCATATGGGACCATACCTCAGTGATTCCCAAGCCCATGGGAATGTGCATGAAGTTTGGTGCATAAAAGAGTGGTCATTTAGGGATGGCAGGTGGTACAATGGTTAAGCTGTTAAACTCCCACAGGGTTGACCACAGTTCAAGTCCTGGACTTGGTGGCTTGCTTTCTCACTTTCCCTTTCTCTCTCTCTGGTCAAATAAAAAATAGTAATGACAAATAAAATAAAATAAATAATTAAAAATAAAAGGGAGAGTGGACATTCACAAGAATGTGAAGTTCTCTATTGAAAATGATGGGTATAGTAATATCCCTGATTTGATTGTCACCTACTACATGCATACTTTGAAAAACCTATAGTACACCCTCTATAGCACATATTATATATGAAGTGATTGGATATAAATAAGAGATCATACAATTTAAAAAGATTGGCAAGGGGAAAAAGGTGGTCATTGGAAAGGTTTTTCTTTGGCAGTGGACACCAGGACTCCAAGATGGCGTCAGTCGTACCAGTAAAGGAAAAGAAACTCATGGAGGTCAAACTTGGGGAGCTGCCAAGCTGGATACTGACTCGGGATTTTACCCCTAAAGGTACTGCTGGAGCATTTCAGAGAGGTTACTACTGGTATTACAACAAGTACGTCAACATGAAGAATGGGGGTGTTGCTGCGGTTTCTATGGTGCTGGCCGCTTATGTGCTCTTCAGCTACTGCCTTTCCTATAAGGAAAGCATGAGCGGCGACATAAATACCACTGAAGAGGGGCAGCATGGAGGTCAGACAGACACTGAACCAGACCTTCATCTCCCTGGCTTGGCACCCCTCCAAAGGATCTTGTTGATTACTTTCATATCCCAGCCGAGAATTCACATCCAATAAAAGATGACTGGTATGGGTGTAAAAAAAAAAAAAAATGACAAAAAAAAAAAAAAAAAAGAAAAAGAAAAAAAAAAAAAAGGTTTTTCTTTCCCCAAAGGAAAGAACATAGTTTTTATCCCAGGATAGTTAAAATTTTTTATTAATTATTATTATTTTAATTTGCTAGAGGGCACATGTGCTCACGAGAGAGAGAGAGCGAGAGAGTGAGAGAGAGCAAACAAGCTGCCAGGTCTAGGACTTGAACCATGGTCGATCATGTGACAATCCAGCACCTTTTTTCAAATTAAAAACATTTTTTAAACTTTAATTAACTAATTTTAATTTGGCCAGAAAGGGACAGAGAGAAGAAAGGGGAGAAAGTGAGAAAGCAAGCTGCCAGGTTTGAGACTGGAAATGAAGCTGGCCACATGGGAGTCCAGTGCCATTAACCACCATTCCACCTGCCAGTCCCAAGAGTCCAGCATCTTAACCACCATGTCACCTGCAGACCCCTCCCAGAATAGTTTTAAGCTATCCCTTTTCTGCCACACTGCAAATTCCCTTGTGCAGAACTGGTTTTCATAAATAAACATGCAATATGGTGGCAGATGAACATGAGGGGACTTCAAATAGTTCATGGAACAATGAAACTGAAGTACAAAGTAATTATGTTACAAAAATTTGAAACTGATTGCATAATTATTTTCATAAGACACATTTTCCATGAATATTTTGAAGTCCCCACTGTTTTAGATTAAGCATGTAGAAGATGGTCAAGGTCTTGGTCATCAGCTCCCGTTACCACTTGCTGGTTCCATGGATGAAGCTACCCTTCTACCTTTTGTGAAATGACCAACCCAGGCTCCCTAGCTGTGAGTGAGGAAGCCCACCTGGTCAATGACTATCCCCCGTGACCACCTCACTCCTTGCCTGTCCCTCCTTGCCTGCTCAAACCTTTCTTCTCTTTCTTTGTTAATTGGAAGGAAAGCTTTGCAGGCAGTTGGGTACATTGGCTTCCCACCTATGCGCAGAATAATGTCGAACCCTTTGAATATTGGTTGTATCTATCCATTTTGATTCTTATTGAATTCGTAGAGTTCATTGTTTATTTTTTTAACATTTATAAAGTCCATGTTTGATTTTAAAAATTTTTTTCTTTATTTCTGATAGAGTGCATGTGCATGTGATATGCACACACAAAGGGGGAGAGAGGGAGAGAGAGAGAGAGATACCCTCCATAAGGTCTGGTCACACTGCGATCCCCTTCTTCTAGATGGCTCACCAGGATCTTGGGCATGCACGTGTATGCCCAGCATGTTTTCTGACTGACCAAGCATAGGATTTGGACAGCAGATACCATGTGACTTGTAGCACTGAGGCCTCGTAGGCTACTGACTGCACCACAGAGGTTTTGCCTGGCTTTTCAATTTCGCTGTCTTTAAACACTTTGTTCGAGGTATTACTTGTGTCTTGACTGACTCACCACAGCCATTTCTTGGCATAGCTCTTCCACTCATTTATTTTTTTTCATTCATTATCTCAAGAGTTTTCAGGGTGTCAAAAATTTAGATTTTTCTCCCTAGTAAAGAGTGGAGTATGAACTATTAGTTCACTGAAAAGCTTAGTGTCATATTTTTGCAAAGTTTCTCTCTTGGAGATACCATAAGTGGTCATTCATTTATTCAAGAAATTTTCAATCAGAGCCATCTCTTTACCTGACTTTAGCAAGTCTCTTTCTCTGGAAGTGTGTGAACTGGTTCAGGCTCAGTGTTGAGATACCTCTAGGAAACAGGTGAGTAATTTCCAAAGTTGTTCAGCATGCTTTGGGTCCCCCTTTAGTCCCACCATTAAAAGTGCAAATGGGGCAGGTACATTTGCTAGCCTGGAGGCATTCTCAATAGCACCAGCTCATGTGTACTGCTGTTGGTGTCTTACAAGAAAAGCTACGTAGCAGTATAAGAAATTAGTGAAAACGGGCCAGTCACTGGTGTGGTAGTGAAGCTGGCTGGATCCCACATGGCTGACTATGCAGTTCAAGTCCCAGACTTGACAACTTGAAAACCACACCAGGTGCGTGTGCATGTGTACCCAAAATCCTAGGAGAAAAGTAAAGGGACTGTGGTGTGGTCATCCTCTGGGAGGTGCTTTCTCACTTTCTCTCTCTCTCTCCCTCTCTGTCTCTCTCTAGTGAGCACATGCACCCTATAGAAAACAAACCAACTAACCAAAGAAAGAAAGAAAGAAAAAGAAATGAATAAAAATAATTTGGTACCTACCCCCATACAAACACCTTGTCATGAAGCTTTTTGTCTTTGCTGATATCCTACGCAGGTCACAGATTAACAGTCAAGTTAATTTTTTAAAAATATTTATTTATTTAATTCCATTTGTTATTATTATCATTTTTAAATTTTGTCCAGAGAGAGACAGAGAGAAAGAAAGGGAAAGTGAGAAAGCAAGCCTCCATGTCCAGGACTCGAACTGTGGTCGGCCACATGGGAATCCAGCGCTCTTAACCACCACACCACCTGCTGGCCCCAACAGTCAAGTTAATTATGACAAGGTTGCAATAATGACTACTAACTACTAATATGTGATTACAATGTGTGTGTGCTATGCTAAGGACTGTAAGTACTCTCCCAGGTAATCCTCAGAAAGGCTACTGCCTCCATTTCTGCTGTGGAAATGAAGGCTACTAGGAGGGCACAGGAGTCGCGCTCTGGCTGTGAATTCCCAAGGCCACTGCTCGGCTGCTCTTGCCGCCGGTGCTCCTCATACAGCCTTAGCCAACACACTCTCCATTCCCACCCTCTTTGTAAGACGGTACTGAAGTGGCACGTACACCAAGAAGTCTATCCACATAGCTGCTTGCCCGCATGCTCCCCAGCTCTCTGCTTGGCTCCTTACCTGGTTGTGGAATGGGTCTGTAAGTAGACTGTCAGTCCAGAAGGAGGGAGGAAGGGAGGGGATTGGATTCTCATCTCCCTTATGCTTTCTGAGTCCTCCCTGTGCCCTTTCTATTATTTATTAAATGACTGAAAAAGTCTCCTGAGCCTAATTGGCAAGGACCCCCTGGTTCCTCCTCAGTTTGGAGGTAGTCTTTGGGGAAGAGGCAGTGTCTTACTAGCATTCAGGAGGTCTTTGATTTCTTCGAAGTCTAGAGGGCTTTCTTAGCTGTTCCTGTTCAGAGCTAAATACTCCCAGGCTCAGTGTCTGAGTGTTGTGTCTTTTTAATGATCCTGTTTACTAAGGTGCTGAGGC
The DNA here is from genome assembly GCF_000334495.1 of Tupaia belangeri chinensis. NCBI lineage: Eukaryota > Metazoa > Chordata > Mammalia > Scandentia > Tupaiidae > Tupaia > Tupaia belangeri. The sequence goes on from NW_006205542.1 coordinate 5,624,466, forward strand.
AATTTTCTTAAAGTTGCTCAAAGCCCTGTTTTAGTCAAAGAAAAATGTTTCCCACTGAGCCTTTTGGTTTGCATTTTGCTCAAGGCCTTCTCCCTCTGTCTTCATTGTTAATCCATGGAGAGCCAGAGAGGGTGTTAAAGATTCACTTGACTAATTCATAGCCAATTAGGAAGCTTTGCTTTGAACCTGATTGGCAGTGTCTGTGGCAGTAATGCTGAAGCCTCCCTCCCTTGCACTCCAGGGAATTAAAAAAAATAAAATATCTCCCTGCAATTGGGTAGAAAACAGAATTTCAAAAGTAATGCTGAAAACAGTTCCCAGTTTGGGCCTAACTGGTTACAATGGCACACATGCTCTGCTTTATTATCAAAGCAACTCTTTGCTTTCTATTATGTAGCTCTGGGCTAAGCCCCCCATATCCTTAAGAGTTTTCTACATGTCTCACTCTTCTCTGCTTTAATCTGCATATGGAAGCTGATCTAGGGCATACAACTGGAAAAGGAAGTTATTTTCTTCTTTCTTTGGTGGTGGTGAAATGACTTTCTCTAAGTTTTAATTTTGAGCTAATGATTCTTTTTCTTTCCTCAGGATGCTCAGTTTCATCCTGAATTAAGTTATGAAAAATCTGTTCTGGTAGTTAACTGTGATTGGGAGATTTCTTAGGTAGGAACCCCCAGGTTGTTGCAATCCACTGAAAAAATGCTTTTGACTTCTGTCAGGATTTGAATAAACTTGGCTGCGGGCTACATTAACAAACAAAACAAAACAAAAAGAACAACCTGGGATCAGTGGTGCCATCATGGTTACATCGCTGGACTCCCACATAGTCAACTGTGGTTTGAGTCCCAGGCCCAGTGGCTTAAAACTCATGCTGGGCGAGTGTGTGTGTGTGTGTGTGTGTGTGTGTGTGTGCACACGTGTGCGCGTGCGCACGTTCCCAATATTCTAAGAGGAGAATGGAGGAGAAGGGATTGCAGTGTGGCTATACCCCATGGAGGATGATTTCTTGCTTTCTGTCTCTCTCTGTCTTTCTTGCAAGCACAAATGCCCTACAGCAAAAATATCTCTAAAAAAATCCTTCTAAGCACTGCAAAAGTTTTGCTTTTTTTTGAGAGATTTTTGCTATAGGGCGCATGCGTTCACCAGAAAGGCAGAGAGAGACAGAGAGATAGAAAGCGAGAAATCACCCCCCAGGGAGGATGGCTACATCCCAATCCCTTCTCCTCCAATCTCCTCTCAGGATCTTGGGCACGCACGCACACGCGCCTGGAGTGAGTTTAAGCCACTGGGTCCAGGACGCGAACCGGGGTCGACTACGTGGGAGTCCAGCGACATAGCCATTATGCTAACTGCTGGTCCCTAAAAGTTTTGCTTTGAGGAGAAATTACAACTCTCAGATTGGAAAGCAAGGTGTGTAATTATTCTTTGCTTTTTGACGGAAGAAAACTTGAACCTGCATTTCTCAGGACTCTACTTTTCTAAAAATGTGACCCATAGTTTCTGAAAAGTTATTTCTATCAAGTGTGATTTTAGTGGCTTAAAGATCAAATAGTGTGCTTAAAAATGAAACAAAATAAACAAAAAATTCTCCCAATTTTCTGAGTTGGATTCTTTTACCTGGTTCAATGTTGAGAGAGTAGCTGTCTATTTCCAGATCAAGTTGTTGGGCCGCAGCTGAACGAAAATCCTCCAGGACCCCATGCACAGCCTTGGTGAGGTTATACGGCACCGCCTTAGCAAACTTTATTTTGCTATTCACAATCACACTCCCATTTCGGAAGTTAAGTATTTCGAGTTGCTTAAATCCTGTAAGATTGGATTGTAGATACGGAACCAACTGCAGAAATAAAAGAGTAAGATTTACTCTTAGCTGTGTTCTAAGTGCTCAGCTGCTGCTAATTCTATTTATACTCACCTTTTATTATCAGAGGTATATATTTATTTCAATTCCTTCTTGTTGTTTTTATTTTTATTTTTTGATTTATTATGAGACCAGAACACAATTACTTAATGATTGATTTGTAGTGATTATGTCCCAGATTTTCTCCTTTCTGAGTACAGAGATGGATGGGCAGTGATTTTTCTCTGTGATAAATTGTGAGAATGGATTTGGAAATCCAGGCCAGTGCTACCAGCAAAGCTAGAATGCCAGGTTCAGTTATTAAAAAAAAAAAAAAAAAGTAAACGAAAACATGTTCCAGACAGAGTGCAAGAGCAGACTAACCCATGCTTGTGAAAAGGGACATCTATTTGAGAGTGATCAATTTGAAATGACCTATTGAAATAAGCAGCACCTTAAAGGTCAGCGTGTCTGTCCCTACAGCAAATGTTTCATGGCCAAAACAAATGCAGTGCAGTGGAAATAAGGGGAAACTGGCTATCTAGGGGCTCAGGTTCTAGTTCTGGAACTGTCCTTGACAAGCTGCGATCTTCCTTAAGCCATGTAACCTCTGCGTTTGGCCTTAGTGCTCTTGTCTGAATTACGAGGGAGTGCTAAAAGTGTTCCTAGGGATCCCGTTCCAGACTAATTTAATAATCTCAAAAGAATGCCCTGGCATTGAGTTTTAGTTCCCACACCTTACTCTTGTGAGCTATAGCTATCCTTGAGATCACTTTTCAGAAATATTTGATAGCAGCGATATCTGCCTTGCCCCTGGCCCTAAAAGTGAGCCCCCTCATTCATGAACTGCACACCTATGAACCTAGAGAGCACAAAAATGCAAGCAGCAATCTCCCAGGATGTCTCAGACTTGTTTTTTCTCTGCTCCTGACTCCATCCTATCAGAATTTTCACCCACATTCTGCTGGCTCTCTTCCACAAGGTTATTGTAAAAATCAAATGAGATTTTATACAAGGTATGGAACTTTCTTTTTCAATGTACTCTCTCCTGGTTTCTCCTACTTACTTTGCCTTCATTCTTCAGGTGTTAGCATCACTTTAATATTCTGCAGGGATTTCCTATCTTCATCCAGTGTGCAGAAGGCCAGCTGCCCATTCTTTCAAATCTATTCTCTTTTTTGTGGGAAAGAGGCCACCTAGTGAGAGATCTTGTTCCCAGTCTACTTGGAGCAGGGTGTGGCCTTGTGACAAGTTCCCAGCAATAGAGTATGCATGCAAGTGATATGGGCCACTTTAATATCACTTGCTTACAAGTAAATTGCTTTCCTTCCTTTTCTCGTCATAAATGGAAACCGGGATATACCAATGACCCAGCTTTGACTATGTGAATGGGGAACATTTTTGGACTGGTAGCCGTAGGATGCAAGAAATGTGGGACCCTGTATGATACTGTTGACCAGAGCTGTTCCACCAGTCAAGAAATAAATATCTAAGTCACCACATCCATGGTGTCTTTATTATAGTAGCTTAGCATGAACCCTGGTTAGTACCCCTGGGTTGGGTTCACTGGGACTATGTTTTCCGAGACTGTGCCAATATCTACTCACCTCCTTGTGTGTATGTGGTGAGGGGTGGCCAGGCAGATGGCACAGATGAAGTGTTGCCTTTTTTTTTTTTTTTTTTTTTTGAGTTTTTGCCTTAGGGTGCATGTGTTTCACACACACACACACACACACACACACACACACACACAGAGGGAAAATGAGAAATCATCCCCTGGGGCTATGACCATGTCACAGTCCCTTCTCCTCCATTCTCCTCTTGGGATCTTGGGCATGCATGCACATGTGCCAGGTGTGATTTTTGAGCCACTGGGTCTGGGACATTGAACCGTGGTTGGCCATGTGGGAGTCTAGTGATGTAACTGCTAGGTCATCTGCTAGCCCATATAAAGTCTTGATTTAAAGCAAGCATTCACTTGGGAAATTGGGGTTTATGCGGCTTTAAATTTGGTTAATATCTTATATGAAACACAACATGTTTTCCTGTTATTGTCAGAAAATCTACAATGGGCATACTAGGTACTGTCTCACTTACTTTAATTGGCCATGACTATAGAGAGGAAGCATATAGTTCAGTATCTTTTATTGTATATGCATTTCTTATTACACATGTGAAAACAAAATTACACATGTGTGAGTTTCAGGGTGTTTTATTATCAAATATATATATCATCATGATCATCCTTTCATCTTCTCTGTTAGGGGTCAGGAATAATAAGTCATTTAATCATTGCTTAGATTTACAAGAACTTAAAGGGAACTAAAGAAGAACCCTTCCACCTGAACTCTCAGCCTTATCTGTGCTGGCCACTCTAGCTTTTTAACCTTTTGTCAAATGGCTGCGATTTAGTAACATTTGCTCATATTGCTTTTAAAATTCCAAATTTAGTGCTGAGTGGCTATATGTTATTCCTGGATAAACTAAGCTGGGAAGAACTGTGAGAATATTTTAAGGATAAATTGGTTCCCATGAGGCTAGGTAGCAGTGCCTTCCCCATGTATACACCACAAACTCAATTTCTTGATTGGATCTGAAAACTCTAACTGAACTACTTTAACAAGAGCTGTCTCAGAGGCTTGTCTCTTCAAGCCTGTATTATTCAAGACAGTCAACAATTATATTAGAAAATAACAACAACAAAAAGGAAGAAAGTGTCATATAGAAAATTGGGCATCATAAGTATTTTAGTACCCACTCACCAGCTCTATGAATCTTTGTTCCAAAGCTTGGTACTCCAGAGAGCTCTTATTGAATAGGTCGTCAGAGAAGGGCATGTTGGCCACACGCAGACTGAAGAACACTACTAGCTCTCGGCCCTTGGTAGCAATGGTCATGGAGCTAGTGGTGATATACTGCAAAAGGAATGGGAGTAGTGTTCTCCAGGAAATGATCCGGGGTAGAAAGATAGCCACTGAATTCTGGTATATCAGACGAGACGGGAGAGCTGAACAGATCCACTTCATCTAGGTCTCTGATCGTATCTTGGCGGCCAGTACTCAACTTGCTGTCACCTGAAAATGCAGGTGAGTGAGAAATTTCCAGAGCCAATTGGCTGATAGTGGTGGGGACAGTGATCCCTGGAACTGTCCCATCAATGGACATTATATCTGTGGTGCTCTGGTCAGTCAGAGAGAGGATGCTCGAAGCAGTGAAGATTGGTAGAGATTCCGGTAGAGTGGTGGAGGCCATAGAAGGTGGAGACCAAAAACTGTCTGCAGAAAAGGCTCCTGAGACCAGTTTCAATATGTCCAAAGAATAGAAAATGAAAAAGAAAATCCAAAGTTAGGTTTAACTTAAAAACAAAATACAAAATACATTGGTCATTTTATTGGCTATATTTTTTAAAAAAGAGACATTGGTTAAAAAAGAAAGAACATTTAAGGGCCAAAAAATGGAAAATAATTTGTTGATAATGTGTATGATAATATCTTTAACTGGACTAATATATAGTATATTCATGCTGGGAAAATTCATTTTGCATGCTGTAATGATATACAGAGATTGAATATACATTAAAAATAAACTCAACATTTTCCATGGGGGGGAAAAAAAAGAAAGAAAGGGAAAATGGTCCTGTGTCCAAACCTAGGGAGATAAAAAGGCAGATCTCTGTACTTGTTTTCCTCAGGTCCAATACTTCGGAATATACAAGTTTAAAAAAGTACCAGTTGCCTTCAATTTCTGCAGTCACTGCCCAGCCAGACACAGCACATCTGTGGACCAGGTACTACAAACTAAGTCATCAAGCGGTGCCAACACACACTAGTTTTGGAATGGATTTAGATCCCAGATTCCCACTTGAAACTTCCAGAAAACTAGCTGCACAGTTTTGGCGCAGAAACTTTACTTACCTTCCAATTATGTAAGCTAGCATTTTATGCAGTTGAAATTTTTTGGGTTCCCAATTATCACATTTTGTTATTGTATCTCTCTCTCTCTCTCTCTCGTGTGTGTGTGTACGCATTGTTTTCTTTTATATAGGATCTCACTGTGTTGAAGTCTTCCTGCTTTAGCCTCCCAAGTAGTTGGGACCACAGCTGTCACCATGTCCAGCTCCTGTAGACAGGGACACTGCACACTGGCTGAGCTCATGATCCTCTTTCCTCAGCCTCCTGATATGCCAGGACTGTGAGTGCATGCCACTCTGCACCCAGCTTTTTAAGGTGTGCAGGAAATCAAATCTGGTCTTCCCATGTGGCTTCGGTCTACTAAGCAGTGGCGTTCAACATGTGCTTCTGCAGCTGGGTCACATTTTGGTAATTTTACCACTTAAAATTTAAATTATGCTTTTTTAAAATAGAATAATCTGATCAAATAACTTATCAATTTGAAAAATGGTATTGAGAGTGTGAAAGTGTAGGTGACATATATAACTTGAACTTTATATTAACCATACAACTTGCTGAATTATTTTATTATATTAAAACCTTTGCCACTGTTATATTATTACATCCTGATCATTTTTACTACCACTTTTCATTGCTTTTTTGGGTGAGTATACATTGAACTACTGAAGTCCATGTCCTTTTGATACAAAATTAAAATACATAGGTATTTATGAACTGAGAAAGTGGTTATATGAAACGTTCAGATAAAGAGATTGATGGATTATTAAAATATTCCAATAAAGCTAAATCCAGAGTCACTGACAATATTTAAGGCATTAAATGAACAAAACAGGGAGCTTTCTGTGATAGCTTCAGTGGCATTTTGGCAAATATGCAGGAGCGCTCTGTTGAAATCCAAATGCTAAGCGTGATGAATGGACTGTCTGGATTCAGATATAATCTTTGGACTCTCAGTCAGCTAATTTACTACAGTGCAATCACCAGAACTGAAACTCTAAGTGATAAACAGCTTGAAAGGTGGAATCATATTAGTTTTATTACTTTTTAAAAATAAAACCTGTCTGTTGTTGAGTTATGCCTAGATTTTAGAGAGGCGCTCTCTTCTCTGTCACCTGGGAATGGTGCCTAGATATGTTTACTCATGATTCACACAACTGTCAGAAATGATATTTACTAACACTAAAGGTCTCTCTGGATATATACTTCCAGTGGTATTGAAATCTTTACTGCTATGGACTGAATTTTTATGTTCTCCCCAAATTCATATGGCTAAACCCCTAAACCCCAATTTGGTGGTATTTAAAGTTGGGGCCTTTGGGAGGGTGAAGTCCTCATGAATGGGATTAGAGCTTTTAGAAGAGACATGAAAGAGATGATTTCTTTCTTTGCCATGTGAGGATATAGCAAGAAAGCATCTAATTGCAAACCAGGAGGAAGCCCTCATTAGGAACTGAATCTGCCAGCATCTTAGTTTTCGATTTCCTGACCATCAGAACTGTAAGAAATAAATATATTGTTTAAGCCATGCAGTCCATGGTATTTCATCATGGCAGCCTGAGATGACTAAGATGTTCCTTTGAAAGATCCAGGATGAGTAAATGAAAAGGCTGTAAGCACTATCTCTGATTTGATTTGACTGTTTTGTGCCATGGGAAATGCATTTGACTCTGTGTTCCCATGACGTGATCTCTGTGATTCTACAGATGCTAAAGACTAGGGAAATCAGGGGCAAGAAGCACAATGATGGATGTTTTCATTCTGCTCCTAGGCTAGCATCTCATTACTCACACCTTTCTTACTATATAGATTTAACCAGCTTAAAATAGGCTACTGCATCATGTCATCAATCAATAAAAATTTCTAACCTCTTTTTTTTGAGGCATCTTAATATTAATCTTTCACATTCACAATAAACTTAACCAAGTTATTACATTGATGGGACAGTTAGCCTTAAATGTAGGGTTGCTTGATAAAATACAGGATGCCCTCTGGAATATACACATGCTACAAGTTATTTTTTATTGATCTGAAATTCAAACTTAAGTGAATATCTTGTATTTTTCTTTGCTAAATCTAGCAGTCCAATTTAAATGTGATTTGAAAAACTTCTCTCTTTTGACTTGAGATTGAAGCTACTAAGGCAACAGTGAATTTCTGTAGAAAAAACAAATATCCAAACCTTATTACTACTTATAAGTATGTTTTAAATGATTATGTTTTTAGCTGATTCTTGTATTAAAATTAGAATTAGACATGGCAGTGACACAGTCACTCCAACATAGCTTTTCACACTACAAGAGAGGACTGAAGCACACAGCTCCAAGGTGGTTTATAATATTTTATCATGAAGTATGCAAAATAAGAAGACTCAAAATGACTTTTATGTCGAATGTGTAGAATGTGTGTGTGTTATATATATATATATATATATATATATATATAGCAGGGGTGCTAGTTATAAGCCCAGTGCTGGGTATAAAATAAATGGCTATTTCGACCACTTTCTAAGCAGGAAGTCTGTCCAAGACAAGGCCACAGATGAACTGGTCCAAAATGGATCCCAGTTCAGCCAAAGCCCAAAGGGAGATAAACCAGCAATAGATAAAGATGGGCACAAGGGCCTAGCAGTGGCACGGTGGTTAAGGTACTGGATCCCACATGGTGAACTTCGCTGTATGAATCTTGGGTCCAATCGCCTGAAAAACACCAGTGTGTGTGTGTGTGTGTGTGTGTGTGTGTGTGTGTGCCCAAAATCCCAAGAGGAGAATGGAGGAGAAGGGATTGTGTTGTGGGTTGTGCCCCCCCCCGCCCCCCCCCCCCAGAAGCGATTTCTCACTTTCCCCTTTCTCTGTGTCTCTGTCTCTTTTTGGTGAGTACACACATCCTATGGAAAAGAAAAAAAAAAGATAGGCACAGTGTTGAGGGTTGAGGGAGTCAGAAGTCCTATGAGTAGCTAGAATAAGACAAAGCAGAAAAGGAGCATGGTATGAGAGGTAAGTGAAGATGAAAGGCCGTTTTATTATTATTTAAAATTTTGGGTAGGGAACAGCAGTTAGCATAACAGCTATGTCGCTTGACTCCTATGTAGTCGACTGTGGTCTGAGTCCCCGACCCAGTGGCTTGAACTCACGCCAAGTGCGTGCACATGCATACCCAAGATCCTGAGAAGAAAATGGAGGAGAAGGGATTGCAGTGTGGCCATCCCCCTGGAAGGTGATTTCTCGCTTTCTGTCTCTCTGTCTCTCTCTGTCTTTCTGGCAAGATCATGTGCCCACTGGCAAAAACCTCTCCAAAATTTTTTTTTATTTTTGTTTATTCATTTCTTCTGAGAGAGAGAAAGAAAGACAGCACCCCCAACACTATCTCCATGACACAATCTACCCCTAGCCTTCAGGTAGTCTTATGTCATTGACACATGTGTATCCGTGTACTTGGGGAGATTTCTGGACTTGAACCAGGAACTTTCCCATGCAGAATTGCCTTACAGAGCATTACCTTTTACTGCTGCACTGCCCTTGGGCTCCTGAAAAGCTCCTTTAATATTGCTAGAAAGATCACATATCTATACTAAACCATAAGCATGAAATGGTTGCCCATTTCATGTTTTAAAAATCTAAAGAATATCTATTCCACAATTTTCTTCTGATTTTTAAGTGGCATGACCAGCAAATTCTTCATTTTATGTTAAAGAAGTCCCGTCTTATTTATCATTACAAAATTACTGTCTTCCTTTTGGATATATTATAGGGATATAAAATGTTTATTATTCACTCTTTTGAGAAATAGATATTGTTAGCCTACTATGTGCCAGGTTATTTTTCCAGCCTACTATTGTTCCAGGTCCTAGGATACATCAGTGAAAAAAACAGATAAAGATTTTGGCCCCAAGGAGTTATCAACTGGTGAAAGAAGATAGAAACAACAACCACCCCCCAAACCAAACCAAACCAAACCAAATCAAACAAAACAAACCCAGAAAAAAACAAAGGAAAATACACAGTATGCCAGAGGATAACAGCTGTAGAGCTAAAATGAAGCAGTGAAGGAGATAGGAGCACAGGATTTGCAAGTTTACATCTGGTGCTCACTGGGAATATAATCTTTGAGCAAGGACCTGAGGAAGTGAGAAAGTTCGCTGTGCAGTAGGTATGAACGAGAAGGCAAAAGGAAGAAACGTGTCTGTTCTCTTCAACAAACAACTAGCGAAAAGGATAGCAAGACTGGAAGGAAATTCTATGCTACAAATGATGTGCTAGAATGGCTAAAGACATTTTAAAACATGCATGTTTCAAAAATCTTTCCCAGGTATTCTTTCCCAGGGTGTGTTTAACTGATATTCAGAGTAAACCAGGACCGAAGAATAAATGTGGTGTTGAAACAATTAGGAAAATGGCCATGGGTCTCTCAGGGACATAAGTACTCCAGGTAGAAAAGGTAACCAGTTAAGATTGTATTTCTTTGGACAGACAGGTGAACAGAAAGTTCACTTCCTAATAAAGAGCAACTGGCTGAATCTTTGTAAGAACAGTGAACTTTTGTGGAATTTTTACTTTATCCTGTTGTTATTCTCTCCCACCCCCTTCCCCACCCAGTTTGGTGGCAGCTTTGAAAATAACTGTCCTCATTCCCAGTAGAGGATCGGAGGGAACTGGAAAGACCTCATGCACAACGAATCTTGAGGATTAATTTTGATCTGACTTAGGACTCCCTGGAAGTTCAACTCAAAAACTTAGCTTTATCTTTCCCAACTAGAAACTCTCCTGATGTTAAAGTGGCTATGTGGCCAAGTCTGTCTGAAATACAGTAAGTGTTCTAATTGCTATTGAGTGAAGCAATGAATAGCTGGGACAAACAATAGCCTAACCAAAAAGCTTGGTTGGAAAGGCTGGGAAATGAGCTGTTTTGGGGAAATAAGCACTTTGAAAAACCGACATATTCCTGGAATCTAGAAGGCCACCCACATTGACTAGGGTTGAATCGATGCTCAGTAAGGATCTGTAAAGCAAAAAAGAAGCTGAATAAGGAGTGGCTGCTTTATGGTTATGGGGTTACTTTTTAGAATGATGAAAGACCCCTGAATTAGTGTTGAGAGTTGCGCAACATTGTAAATATACTAAAAATCACTGAATTATCTACTAAAAATTGGTCAGAATGATCATTTATGTTACATGAGCTTTATCTCAATAGAAAAAAACAATATAGAGAAACCCTGTGTCTCCTTTATCCAATTTCTCCTAATAACGATGCTTTGCAAAACTACTATAATATCAAACAGGAAGTTGACTTTGGTGGGCTAGATATGGAACATTGCCATCATTACAAAGATCCCATAATGTTGCCCTCTAACGGTCATCCCTACTTCTCTCCCATTCCCACGCTCCTTCGTAACGTTTGATAAACATTAATCTGGTTTCTATCCATGTAATTTTGTCATTTGAGAAATGATATATAAATGGAATAATACAATATGTCACCTTTTGAGATTCATATAAATTTTTGTGTGTATCAATAATTTGCTCTTTTTTTATTGCTGAGTAAGATTACATGATATGGATGTACCGTTTACCCAATTGAAGGGTATCTAGGCTATTTCTAGTTTTTGGCTATTATAAATAAAACTGCTAGAACATTGATTACAGGTTTTTATGTGAATCTAAGTCTTTTCTTCTACAATAAATGTCCAGGAGTGCAATAGTCTGCATGATACTTGCACATGCAACTTTCACAGAAGGGTGATTTCTATCAGCTAGTATAAGTGATCCCGTTTGTATTCTCCAGCATTTGGTATTGTCACTATTTTTTATTTTAGCCATTCTGATAGCATGTAGTACTATCTCACTCCTTCTATGTCACTTATATATCATATTTAGCAAAATGCCTCTTTTTGTTTTTGGCTCATTTTCTTAATTTAAAAAAAAATTAGTTTATGCTTGGGAACCAGCAGTTAGCGTAATGGCTATGTTGCTGGACTCCCACGTAGTCGACCGCGGTTCATGTCCTGGACCCGGTGGCTTAAAACTCACGCCGGGCGCGTGTGCGTGCGTGCCCAAGATCCCGAGAGGAGAATGGAGGAGAAGGGATTGTGGCGTGACCATCCCCCCTGGGGGGTGATTTCTTGCTTTCTGTCTCTATGTCTCTCTCTGTCTGTCTGGCGAGCGCACGCGCCCTACAGTGAAAATCTCTCAAAAAAAAAATTAGTTTATGCTTCAAAATTTTGTGTATTTATTTTTTTCCATGAGCAACAAAATCAGGTAGAGAGATGGAGAGAGAGAGAAAGAGGGAAAAGGGAGAGAGAAGAGGGAGAGAAAGTGGAAAGAGAGACACAGGACCAGCAGTTAGCATAATGGCTATGTTGCTGGACTCCCATGTGGTCAACCATGATTCGAGTCCCAGACCCGCTCGTGCATATCCAAGATCCCAAGAGGAGAATGGAGGAGAAGGGATTGCGGCGTGGCCATCCCCCCTGGAGGGGTGATTTCACACTTTCTGTCTCCCTCTCTCTCTCTGTCTCTCTGGTGAGTGCACGTGCCCTACAACAAAAACCTCCCCCCCCATAAAAAAAAGAAAAAAGAAAAGAAAGTGGAGAGAGAGAGAGAGAGAGAGAGAAGGGAGAGAGAGAGAGAGGGAGAGAGGAGGAAGAGAGAGGAGGGAGAGAGAGGAGGGAAAGAAAAAGAGGAATAGTAACCTCAGCAGGATCCTTATGCTGTGATTCCCTCAGCTTCAGTCAGCCTGGATTGTGGACTCACACATGCCCAGAGTACTCAGAGAAGTCTTAGGATAAGAACTAGAGTGCTCCTATGTGGGTCAGTCCACAGAGCATTGTGTTTTCCTGCTCTGCCATTATATAGCTCCTGTTTCTGAGAGTTATTTATGTATTCTAGATAGTTGTGTGTGTCAAATAAGTGGCTTGCAAACTTTTCTCTCAGTCTGTATTATTTCTTCTCTCTTTCTTAACAGGGTCCTCCCTTAACAGTGTCCTTTGCAGACCACTATTTCTTTAAGTACTTTTCTAGTCTAGGATATGTGAGGCAACAAAACAAAACAAAACACAAAACAAAACAAAACAACTCTCAGGAAACTTATTATTATCTCATTCCTTCAGTCCTAAGGACTTTAGGTAGTCTGCCTTCTCTCTACTTTCCACGTTCATTTCATGTTTGTTTTGTATATTATGTCTGGGATTTTAGTTTTACTTAGCAGGCGGAGTAGGAAAAAAGTATATTTATTCTCTCTTTTTAGAGGTGAAAATTTGTCTGTTAAAATATTATTTAAAATATTATTTTAAAGAAATTAACAAAAATATGGAATATAGAATAAATATAATGGAATAAATATAATGGAAGAGTCAGGTTAATACTGAAAGGGTTAAAAAATGGTATGTTAACTGATTTTTTACAAGGATACCAACAGTCCATTGGAAAAAGGAAAACTTCCTTAGCAAATGGTTCTGGAAAAACTGGGTATCCACCTGCAGAAAGATGAAGCTGAATTCTACCTTTCACTATTAACAAAAATCAACTAAAAATGAATCAAAGACCTGAACCTAAGACATCAAACTATAAAACTACTGGTGGAAAACACTGGGGAAACTCTGGGAGACATTGGGTAAGACTCCCAAAGCACAGACAATAATCCCTAAAATAGACAAGTGGGACTATATCAGATTAAGAAGTTTATTAATAAATTTCTGCACAGCCAAGGACACAGTAATTAGTGTGAATCAACAATCCTCAGAATGGGAGACATTTTTTAAAAATATGCCTCACATAAAGGACTGATAACCAGAATATTCAGGGAACTCAAGTGATTTACCCGAAAATCAAAAAACAAAAAAACCAAAAAACAAACAAAACCCCAAGATTAACCCAATTAAAAGCTAGGAAAATGAGATGAACAAATATCTCTCTAAGGAAGACATATGAGGAAATGCTCAACATCCTTCATCATAAGGGAGATGCAGATTAAAACCACAATGAGATACCACCTAACCCATCAGAATGGCAAAGATTAACAATACAAAAAGTGATCAGTGTTGGCAGGGATGTGGAGAAAGGAGAACTCTCCTAGACCCTTTCTGGGAATGTAAACTCGTTCGGCCACTGTGGAAAATAATATGGAGGTTCCTCAAAGATCTACAAATAGAACTGCCATTTGATCCAGAAATTTCACAAAGGACAAGAGAATGCTCAGTTTGAAAAGCACTTGCACATCAATGTTTATTGCAGCATTATTTACAATCGTTAAGACATGGAACCAACCCAAATGTTCACAGCCAGATGAATGGATTGAAAAAGTGTGGCACATATACTCTGGGGAATACTATTCAACCATATAAAACAAGAGTCTGGTATTTGATAGAAAGTCGTCGAATATGGAAGATTTATTGCTGACTGAAGCAAGTCAGGCTATGAAAGAAAGATATTGTATATATCCACTTAATATATACTGATTATCCACATTCTATGGTAGAGCTTGAAATATTGGAGGCCATAAAAGCAGTGAGAATAGTTATGAATGATGAATATGGTGTGGAATGGTAGGGAGTAGGGAAGAGTATAGAGAAGGATAGTATGAGAACAAATAGAGAGGCATGACATTTGTGGGATGCAGAAATGGCTTTTTATCTGTTGATGATAACATATATAGTATTCTTACCTGGACTGGTCTGAGAAGTATTTCATGTTGGGTTAATTCTCTTTATAAGTCAAATAATATATAGTAATTGAATATTTAAATAAATAATGAGAATAAATAATAATAATAATCTGAAAAAAATGATGAAAAAAGCTATTTGATGTTGATGATGTGGATAGTAACATCTTTGTCTTGACTGATATGCATGGTAATCATGCTGGAAAAAGAAATGTTATACACTGTAAAGATATATGTGATTAAATGTAAGATAAAAAATAAATAAAAATTAAGATTACAGTAAAAAATCATATGTTAAAAAAAGTAAGAAATGGATTGTGGAAGAGATAATGAATTTGAGAAAACAGAGAAGAGAGCCAATATCTACATAATTCCTGTTCTTAAAGGAACAAAACAAATGCATTGGAACAAGTCCTCAAGCAATGAGAGATGAAAAAAGTTTGATAAAGTAAAATAAACAAATCTGAATCTAGAGTTTCAAACAATATCAAGAAATGACTAAAAATGCAACTAAACATGGCAAGTCATATCTTTTGCTCTGGTCTGACTGTTTATGGCTCCTCCAAGAGTATAAGTATTTCAAAACAGCATGTTGTACATGATAAATATATACCCGCTTATTTGTCAGTTTGAAAAGAGCTGTTTGGTTATTTGGGATTAATGTGACATTTCATATGTAGCTATATATTAAGAAAGAACTTGAGCAGACCCATCACAGAAGAAAAACGGTTTACTATCCTCTTTTGTTATTACTAATAATCATAATACAATAAAATACAATACTCCAACTGGAGTAAAGGTGAGACTGGTAAGACATTTAAATCCTAAATGCTGGGAGACTTTCTTGTAGTCTCTTACTAATATTTTAGTTAGATATATCTACAAAGCTGTGACCTTACAATCCTTTCTTAGACATTTGGGAGGCAGGACTGAAGATAGATGAGAGGAAACTAGTATTTATGTGGTATCTGTTATGGTCTGGGCATGGTACAAAGGACATTCTAAGAATTTTTCGATTTACCCAAGCCATTTTGTAAGTTCCTGACTGATTATATATACTGCACCTTTACTTGATGTGAATTATTGAAGTCCTTTAAGTATCTCATTATGTATTTCCTAAGTGATTAAAATGGGTAATTAAGAGAGATAGCCTGAGCCTACAAGGATGGGTGTTCCCTTGTCCAATGGTCATCATTAGAATAAAATTGCATGTCTGTTTTTTATTAACATGCTGCATTCCTCCTCTTAAACCACCAATCAAAGGCACCTTTTTTCCAGTCTAGTTTATTACACTTTTCCCTCACTAAACAGAAATGCTGTGTCTGTGAAATCTTATACATTTTTAAAATATTATCTTATAAAAACTATAGTGTTCAAAGTCATACCTACTTTTCTTATTTTGTAAAGCGTGTTTTCTAGTTTCTTTCAATTTAGAACCAGCACCTACATGAGGAAATTGTGTATGTGCACATAAAGATCCCATCTATGTTTCTCCCTGGTTTTTTGGTGGCCTTAATAAAATTTCTGATTGTCATCTCTGAAAAAAACAAGCATTTAGGAAGAAATGAAGCAATTGTAACATAGATTTGATATGCAGGGATGATGCAGCTTTTATAGCATGGTCATAGTTCAGCTTTGGATGGATTTTGACTTATTTATTACAATATTATTGAAAAGGGCGTGCTTTTCCAGTGCTGATCTGCAAAGTGAAATAGTCAATGTATTCTTCTCTCTGCTAATAGCTTCATGTATGTCTGAGAAAGTTGTAAAGATTAAATGGCATATGAATTTGGGCCGTGTAAGGCATACAAACATTCCACGTTATGGTAGTAAGCCTCTGGGATGGTCACTGATAATCTTGACTCCTGTTCACGCCCTTGTAGAGCCCCCTTCCACTTGGCATTGATCTGACTTGCAGAATGTTATGCAATGCTGACCTATAGTTCTTAGGCTGGATTATAAAAGATCTCACTTCTTTCACTTTGCTCTCTTGGATCAACTATTGTGGTGGAAGTTAACTGCCATGTTGTGAGGACATTCAAGCAGCCATGTAAAGAGGCCCATATGAAAAAGATTGAGACCTCCTTCCCACCCACTTGGCTGCTATGTTAGTCAGTCGCATTGGAAATGGATCCAGAAGATCCTGTCTAGTCTTAAGAAGACTGTAGCCTTGTTTGAAATCTTAACTGCAACAACATGAGCGACCAACAGTAAGCTAGAACCACCCAGCTAAGTCACTTCTAGATTTCTGACCTACAGAAACTGGGAGAGATAAAGCTTTAAGCCACTAAGTTTTAGAACCATTTTGTATGCAGCAATAGATAACCACACAAACACAGAGAAACCCTTAAAAACCCAGCTTTTCAAAAATTTGAGTCTGCTAGTCTCTAATTTGACTTTTATCAGAATATCATAAACTTGGTTTACAGAAGTTACTTTAAAACTTTTTTTTATTTTACAAGAATGCATCATAATTTATATAAATATGCTAAAATGAGTGTTATATCAGTATTATGATCATCAGGATGTTAGATGTCAACTTTCAATTTACAGGGAAGTTTTTAGAACAAAGTGTGTGTGTGTGTGTGTGTGTGTGTGTGTACTTATGGTGGAAAGGAGAAGAGTGTGTAGAAAGGACATTGCGATAGTCACAGATTATAAATTCAGGAGCATGGTTTCTATGATTGGTTTTACCACTCTCACTTACATTTACCTACTCTAGGTTTTAATAGGAAATCTCTATGCCAGGGGTTTCCAATCCAGTCAAACTAGTACCCCATTTTTATAATGAACACTTTATAATGTCCTCTTTATGAGCCCGAAATGAATTTAATTAAGAATATAACCTATAATACACACTTTCAAAATAGTCAATGCATTATTCCAACTGTAACATAAAAGAGAAATAAAAGGAAAATAATTTATAATAAAATATGTGTTTCAAAGTCATTACATCATAGGACCGTAAACTAGACAGATAACTTGTTATCGTATATGAATATCTGTACTGAGGCAGGAAGAAAGCTAGAAAATGGAAGTGGATAAGGTAGATAGAGCATCTACCTTGATGGCCAGAGAGACCAATCAGGGCAGAAAACACCCTGCTTGAGGTAAGGTTGGTTGGAGATTTTCAGTGGGGGATGACTAGCTGATAGCTAATGAGATGAATCTGTGGGCCCAGACACATTTGATATAGCTAATGAGATGAATCAGTGGGCCCAGCCGCATTTGAAGTAGCCAATGAGATGAATCAGTGGGCCTAGCCACATTTGATATATAGCCAATGGGATGAAACCAATTAGTAGACCCAGCCAATGATCAACTGACACAACCTTGGTTAAGGAATTATAAGCCCCATGGAAAGCAATCACCAGGGCCCTTGAGTCACTCTTTCTCAGGCTATTTCTACCTTTTAGGAGTGTACTTTCACTTTTATTTAATAAACTTTCCTTTCCTTTCACTATCGGTGTGTTTTGTTCAGTTCTTTGTCTGCACTACTAAACCTGGATAGCCATCCTGTGACAATATCACCGTGGAGCCCTGAGCTGTAAGTACTGACTGATTCAGATTTTGCATTGGCAACATCAGTATGATCTCCACTGTCTTAAAAAAAAAAGTAAATGGTTTTCTGACATGGTTTTGTCTATTTTTTTCTGTTTCTCTAACTGAATACCACAGACTAAATAATTTATAAAGAATAATGGTTTATTTAGCTTATGATTCTGGAGATACAAGGCATTTGGTGAGGGCATTCTTGCTGGTGGGCACCCTTGGTAGAGTCCTGAGATGGTACAAAGAATCACATGCTAAGAGGGGCAAGAGCAAGGGTCTCAGACCTGGTCGCTCTCCTTTTTCTTATGAAGCCACCAGTTTTCAATCATGGGGCCCCACATAATGACCTTATCTAATTCTAATTACCTTCCCCAAACTCTACCTCTTAATAACATAGTCAATCTAATCAATACCATCACAGTAGTAACCAAATTTCAACACATGCCTTTTTGGTGAATGCATTTGAACCATAGCAATGGTTAACTCTTAGTAGAGTTCAAAGAAAACAAACAAACAAAAAATCACTCCTTAATTTGCATATTATTGGCCTTCTTTTCAAAGAATTCAGGTTTAATTAATTTTGCAAAATACACTTTGCAAGTTATACTTATGCAGAAAAAAGGAGTATTAGGAAAAATGTAAAACAAATTTTCTTATCTAGCTCATTTTCCTTATAGAAATCTGCATCTTTTTTTGTTGTTGCAATTTCTTAGTTGTGGAATACATAAAGAAATGCAAATTTTCTTGTCCATAGATATGCAAAAGATTTTTATCAGGTAGAATATAATTGATTATTTCCTTGTGGATGTTGACCTGTTTTTCATCTATTTGTCTATTTATTTCACCATTTCTGATTGCAGATTGTGTGTTTTAGTTCTCCTTTGAACTGGTCATAGCATCTTGTTTCTTCATTAATTAGTTTGTTAAATATAACCATGGGGACATGCTCATTTTATAATTGTATGAGAGTCATGAGTTTGCCTTTAATAAAATATTACTTGAATAGGAGTTAAAATCTAGGCTTGGATATTTCGAGTTTTCATTTTCATATCCATGAATGTCTGGAAAGATATATAAAAATTTTGTTGGAACTAGATGAATTCTTTTTTTGTACAGTTTTGTCCTGTGTATCACAGAATTACTTTGTAAATATAGGTAGATATTAGAGGTGTCCTTCCATTATTGTAGTACCCAAAAAGTGCCCTTCCCTTACCAATTTGCAGGCCACATTCTATAGGAAAGTATCACTCCACTGAGAATTGCTGAGGACAATGTTGAATTTACCTGAGATTTGACAGAAAATAGCTATGGTCAAGAACCCATGCTCCGACCTCTTCTAACCCTTTTGTTTTCTGAAATCCTTTCACCATTTTAGATCTGGAAAGAAAGGGTTCACTGAAAAAAAAATGACCCTTCCTCATATGACTTAGATAAGACTTGGTCTCTTCCCTCTCTGATTACTTCCATAAGATGTGTGAACATCTCCCTTATTTACCTGCCTCTATAAAGCCCAAACCATTTCTCTGAGATATTCCTTGAACATTCTCCTTATTCCAACAGTCTGAATACAATTGTATTCTTTCATAATTGTTCAGTACATTTTGGTTTTCACACTGCTCTGAGCTCTAATGTTACCAAGTTTATATATGTGTATACACACACACACACACACACACACACACACATTCTTCAAATACCCTCCTAATCAACTATTGTGGCAGAGTACAATGACAATTTAAGTCAATTGCTAGAGTTGTATTTTTTTTTTTCTCCCCCACCACAGGTAACCTTGGTCTAAAGCTGAGAACTGGAGTAGCAAAATCAGAAAATTTTCAGGTAATCCAACAATAATTTTTGTACAGAATAAGTGGCATCAATGTTTAGCATACACTAACCAGAGAAAAAGAAAGACCCAGAGGCAGAGGGAAAAAGCACTTCCTGACAGGGTGTGGTTACACCACAATCCCTTCTCTCCTTCATTTCCCCATCCTTTGGGGATTTGGGGTATACACACACATGCTTAACATGATTTTCAAGGTGCTGGGGCTGGGATTTGAACTGCTATTGACTATGTGGGATTTGGAGGCTTTAACCACAAAGCTAACTGGCTGGTCTCTCTTTTCTAAAATTAAACTATCTGGATATTCAAGAGATCAAGGAAAAGGAGGAACAAAGCACTGGAGCCTGAGTATTTGAATATTTGATACAATTCTGTTTTTTTACTTCATTAATTTCATTCTTTTTTTTTTGGGGGGGAGGCTGTTGCTATAGGGCGTGTGCACTCACAAGAAAGACAGAC
Organism: Tupaia belangeri chinensis; assembly: GCF_000334495.1. Lineage (NCBI taxonomy): Eukaryota > Metazoa > Chordata > Mammalia > Scandentia > Tupaiidae > Tupaia > Tupaia belangeri. The sequence goes on from NW_006205542.1 coordinate 5,644,720, forward strand.
AGAGAGAGACAGAGAGACAGAAAGCGAGAAATCACCCCCCCCGGGGGGGGGATGGCCACGCTGCAACCTCCTCCTTTCCATTCTCCTCTGGGCATCTTGGGCACGCATGCACACGCACCTGGTGTGAGTTTAAGCAACCGGGTCCGGGATGTGAACTGCGGTCAACTATATGGGAGTCCAGTGACATAGCCATTATGCCAACTTCTGGTCTCACTCATTCCATTCATCTAACAAATATTTATTGTATGTTGACTTTGCTAGGCGTTTACCATGTGGTAAAAATAGTTCACTTTTGAGTGCTTGGTACAGGTTAACTATGGACCTCAGCATTGTACATACTAATTCAATTTTCACCAGCACTGTTTGAGATAAGACTATTATTAACATTTCACAGATGGAAAATGAGGCACACAGAGAGGTTAAGTAATCTGCTAAAGGTCACAGGCAGTTGGGCAAGGAGTTGAAAGCACGAGGTCAGAATGGAGAACACAGTTCACTGCACTGCCAAGGCTAGAATGGCGAAGACAATGGACTTTGCTTTTGTCTTCAGGGGACTTTTGCTCCCAAAGTGTTACCTATCTAATTACAGTATTGTAAGTGCTGTGGAAGAGCACACCTAGGGTGCTTTGGGAGCATGACAGGGAGACTGAACTCTCATGAATTGATGGATCTGCCTTTGTGAAATGGGGCTGAGAAATCTGACTTGCCTCTTTTTGGGATGTGGTGAGGAACAAGATCAAATGTGATACAAGGAAGCAAAAATTGGCAAGTGCAATTATTTGCATTTTGAAGAACTGCAAACTGTGATCATTTGTTGACATCAAACTGGCATGTGTTGGAGATTCCAGTCTGGCTTCAAAAGTCTCTTCAGAGAATGACCTTGGATAATTTTGACTGAACTCTGAAGATCAAAGCAAGAATAATTTTTTTCTAAGATAATGTGAACATTTAGTACAAATTGTTTACTTCACAAAAGGTTTTCATAAGAATATCACAAAAACATTGTGAGTACTTTAATGAGGGTTTTCTTAATTGCAATAAATATTCAGGAGTTTAAATGAAATAAAGTTGATTTAAAAGTCAAAGGTGTATTTCGGAGGATGTTCAGAAACTTGTTTTTTATGCAGAGTTGTTTTTATCCCAGTAAATGAAAGAAATGCAGTTGAGTAACAATTTTATAGAAAATGCATTTTCTTTTGGGAAGTTAGGAAGTTATAAAATCACAATTAAATCAGACTTAAAATGGAGTATCTATCTCTATTGTCTTGGGAGTGCTGCCAAGAATGTAAGCTTCTTGAGAGCAGAGTCTGCATCTTCCATGTGTCAGTGCCTTGTGTAGGGTGCTTTGCAACATACCCAAAACAAGAATTGTGTTTGATAGTGAAAGGAGTCAGTCAGTGGTGGTTGGTTCCTGGCATATGCTGAGCTTCTAGAGCAGGCAGAAAAGATGAATTATAGAACAGGCAAGGGGTCTGGCCACATTAGAAGAATGCCTGGAATAAAATGAGTTCTGTTCAGGGGGCTAGTAGGTGGTATGGTGGTTAAGGCACTGGACTTTTACATGGACAACCACAGTTCGAGTCCCTGACCTGGTGGCTTGAAAAGCAGAGCAGGCGTGTATGTATATTTGTACCTAAGATCCCCAGAAGAAAATGGAGAAGAAATTGTGATGTAGCCATCCTCCCAAGGGGTGATTTTTCTCTTTTTTTCTCTCTGACTCTTTCTGGCAAACACATGTACTCTACAGCAAAAACCTAAAGAAAGAAAGAAAAAGAGTTCGGTTTAGAGTATTTCTGATGTCCTGAAAAAAGTTAACGTAGTTTAGTTTGTGTCAGAAATAATTGTAAGAGATTTTGAAATAGGTTTAAAAGATTACTGGGTGTAGGGGTCAGCAGGTGGCATGGTGGTTAAGGCTCTGGACACTCCCACATAGCCAACTACGGTTCGAGTCCTGGACATGGTGACTTGCTTTCTCACTGTCTCTCTCTCGCTCTCTCTGTCTCTCACTGGTCAAATTAAAATAAATGAATAAATAAATAAAAATTAAATATATAATTCTTAAAAAAAGATTACTGGGTGTCTTTTCAATGGAATGCTAAGCATCACCTTAGCAGACCTTTGGGGGTTATCTAGTTTCAAAGGAGTTTGCTTTTCATTGTCTCTGGGCTATTTTACAACTTCATACATTGTAGAAATCTAATGGCAATGAAAATAAGTTATCGACTAGCTACCATCTGCTGGCAAGGCATTCAGGAATAGTAATGAACAGGATAAATACATTTCTTTCCTTAGGTGCATACAGCAGCAATAACTCCAGTTACTGAGTACCTTCTGTATATGTAATCATGCCTATTGTTCTTTTATTCTCCATTGCTTGATAACTGAATGCCAGAAACTGGGTGACTTATAAGAATAGAGATTTATTTCACTCATGGTTTTGGAGGTCCAGAGTCAAGGGCTGCACTTGGTGTGGGCCTTCTTGTTGACAAGGACTCTTTGCAGAGTCCAGAGGTGACACAGATCATCATATGGCAAAACAAAGTGAGGATGTTCATGTCCGTGTCCATGTCTCCTGTGAATATCTACTCACGGAAGCTCCTGTCTGTGTCCATATAAACTTCCTTACAAACCTGTGTGTATTCAGTCATGGAGGCTCCACCCTGATTCTAATCTCCTCCTAAATGTCCCACCTCTCACCACCATAGTTGGATTAACTTTCCACCCTCTATTTTTTTTTAAAGAATTATTGTATTTAATTTTATCCACTGTCATTATTTTATTTTTTTTGAAGTTGACCAGAGAGATAAAGAGAGAGAAGGAAAGTGAGAAAGCAAGTTGCCAGGAATCAAACTGCAGTCAGCCATGGGCAAGTCCAGCTGCCTTAATCACCACACCACCTGCCGGCCCCTCCACCCTCTATTTTGACTTTTTTTTTTTTTTTTTTAAGTTTGCTACAGGGAGTGTGGGTTGCCAGAGAGATAGAGAAAGAGAGAGGAAAAGTGAGAAAGTACTCCCTAGGGTAGATGACCATGCTGCAATCCCTTCACTCTCCTTTTGGGATTCTGGGCATGCACACACACCCAGCGGGTTTTTCAAGCCACTGGGTCTGGGACTCAAACCATGTCATCTATCTTGTGGAACTCGGCTGCCTTAACTACTATACCAATGAACAGTCCCAGTTTTCTACCCTCTTAATCTCATTATAATAACTCACTGAATCTCAACACATGATTTTCAGGGGAGTACATTTAAATCACAGCAATACCTAAAGGTCACAACCAATTTATGAGATATTATCCCCACTCTGGTGATAAAGAAATTGAGGCCTAGAGAGATTAATAAACCCTTAGTAAAGAATCAATGATGAGGTCCTTACTAAAGCTGGCATTAAGACAATAGAGTCATGGTCTCAAAAAACAACCAGTAGTTTAGCAAGGTGCCAGAGCTCATAGCTGTTGTCAAGAGTTGGATAGAAAAGGGTTGGAGTGAGGATATTTAATAAAATGGCATGACTGAACCTTTCTGAATGAATGCTACCTATAACACAGAATAATGACCCTGCTGATGAGGGCCCATGGGTTTCCTAACCTGTCATGTAAGACAAAAGGTCAGCCTAATCCTTTTCAGTAACGGATTTTCAAACCACTTAAATGCCATTTTTCAGGTGGTACTACTATCTTTTTCCTTTTTAATTATTTGATTTAACTTTATTTTAATTTGACGATAGAGGGACGGAGTGCATACACGTGTGCGTGAACAAGCATGTGAGTGAGAAAGAGAGTGTGTGTGTGTGTGTGTGTGTGTGTGTGAGAGAGAGAGAGAGAGAGAGAGAGAGAGAGAGAGAGAGATAGAGATAGAGAGAGGGAGAAAGCAAGCAAGCAAGATGCCAGGTCCAGGACTTGATTCATGGTTGGCCTTGTGGGAGTCCAGCAACCTTAAACACCACACCACTTGCTGGCCCCAGTACTAGTATCTTTAAGTGCTGGGAGACGCAGGTTACAATCATGACCTCCTCTCCACCCACTTCTTGGTTAGGAAAGTTCAGAAGCTGAGATTTGAGTAACCACCAAGAGAAGAGTCCAAAGAATCCTTTTCAAAATGAAAAAACAGTCTGTAGAGTTTTGAGCTAAGGAAAATTACATCAGGTGCATTTTAACAATAGTGAGCCTGGCAATTTAGCCAAAGCCCTGTTTATATTCCTCATAAAATTTTGCAACAAGAGAGTAATTGCATTTATTAGCAATAAACATTTTCTCAGAAGAGCAGCTTACCCCGATAAACCCCAGGCCTTGATGAGGCTAGTGCTGAAATTAATGAGCCAAATGGAGAAATTGGAAGACTGAAAAGTCAAAGTACTTTTGATAAGAAAAAGCAGATTGAATCAAGTATGAGAGAAAGAAATCTAATTCTGTACTGCATTGTGGGATTAGCTACTTGGGTTTGCACCTGAAGAGCATGTCTTGCCAACCATACCTAATACTGCTTCAAGCAAGATGGTTTCAGACATGATCACGCACTTATGGAATGGTGGATATTTAAAAAGGTACACTCCAAAATGTGCAAATTTGAAGGGCAAATTTGAATTAATGAATACAAAAATGATAGCCCATCCTGATTTAATATATGTTAAACTTTATGAAATGTTTTCTAGAAACATTAAACATGAGTATCAAGGCACATCAGGAAGAGAGAACAAATCTATACAGAGAAGTGGAAGAGAACAGGCTCCACAATATGGGGAATAAAGTCAGTGCGACTTGGAAAACTGCTGGATCAGGGTGGAGTGAGAGGAATTTGGTGACCTCTAGATTTCTGGCTTGAGCACTTTCACTGACGTGATTATATTAACTGAAATAGGGGATACTAAAGGAGAAACCCCAGCATTTCTCATATATAACCTATAAAATGAAGAAAAGAATAGGTATTCAGTATATCTTATGGGATGAATGCAAAATAAATAAAATAAAAAGGACTTTGAAACATTAAAGTTCTAGTGTAAGGTATTGCTATTATTGTGAAGCAGGCATTCTTTGAGTCCCTCTTGCCCCCAAATCAGAGTCACCTCTGAGTTTATCAGAAATGCAAATTTGTTCCACTCCAGACATCGAATCTGAAATTCTGGGAATAGGGCCCAGCAATCATTAGAAACCCTTTAGGGATTCTAATTCATGGAAAATTTGAGAACGCTGATAGAGAAAGGGTTCTACAATTTGTTATGAGAAAATTCAGTGACTGAAACACTGTGATGCAACCTTAGCCCTGATTTGACCCTGAGGAGGATGTGGAACAACATTTCTTTTGCCCTCAAGCCTTTTATACCCTACTTTAGGCACTGGTGCTTCTTCATTATATTTTGCTGGTAGACCCAAGATAAGAAGTACACCGGGCTGAACACTGGCACAGCGGCATACTGTGATGCTCTGTAAGGCTGATGCACGTGTCCCGAGATCTCCATGAGTACATAGGGAACATGAGCCCCATGATCCCTGGTTGCAGCTGAGGGTGGGTCATGGCATCACCACCCTGTTGAAGTGTTTTCTTTTTCTCCCTCTGTCTCACTTGTTCATGGAAGAAGCATATAGATAAACAACTACAGCCAAAAGAACTGCATGAATAGCTCTGTTTGATATTAAAATCTAGTGAAGTCCACAAAGGGAGACTTTCACATTAATTTAATTAAAGGTGAGAAAATTCAACTTTAGGCAATAGCTTTGTAGTCAGATGAGTAAAAAGAATCCATAATCAGTGATTGGCCTCAAGTTCCTTTAGAAACATTCTTCCATTTGACATTTAAGATGCTTTTCATATCAATGAATGTCAATTTGGAAAAATAATTGATATTTTCTGCTGCATTGCTAAAGAACTTGTTAAAAAGCAAACACATGTTTAAAACCATGTTTGAGTTTCTATGTTGTTGTCAATCCAAGCTATTTAACACCTTTCTTTGCTTATATCTTAATGGAATATAAATTCCTTATAGAAAGAGGACTGGTATGATAGTTTTTAGGGACTATAGCTAAGTTATAGCTGCAGGAGATATTTGTATTTCAGCCATTTTAAAATAGTAACCTTCAACCTCAAAGAATTCTCTAAGTTGATTCTGTAAATACATATTTTGAAGATACTATGACAGTACATCACATTCTATCAGTTGGAAGACATTGTTATATGCAAAGAAGGGAGGAATGTAAAAGACTGGATCTAAATTTCTATTTTAAAAAGATAGTTTAGAGGCATGCACTTTTGAGGGATTTTGTAATAGGTCCAATTGGAGCTATTTCCAACTCAAATTTCTGAGCATTACTAGTGTCCAGGTAATCTGCAAAAGGCACTTGAACTGTCTTTAGTCCAGTAGATGCCTGATTAACTTCATGCCCTTGATAGTGACAGTTGTACCCAAAATATTCTATTTTGTCTACTTTTATAGGCAATTTTGAAGAATTTGCAAGGTTTATTAAGGTAAATAAACTATATTTAAGGAAATAATTAGTCACATATAAACATAAAGTCATAAAAAATTCAACTCTAATGTAGGGTGCTAGTGGTGGGTGGGTGGGGGGGAGAATTTAGCATCCTGCAAAGGCTGAATGCATAGAGAATGTGAGTATTAAGAAGTAAATCTGAATAACTCAGTCCACAGTTTATTATTTACTATCTGAATTAAGAAAATATAATCAAATGACTCTCCACATGCAGTATAGAATGCCTAACTGATGACTATCTTTCTGAGCAAATCATCTCTTCTATTTTTAATTAAACATTTTTACTACAGTTTGAAGACAAAATGTTACACTCAGTAAGTTCACATTTTGCATCTATAACTCTGCAACAACTATAGTGTTTTAATTTCTACTATGACCCAAAGACAGGCTGTGGAACATCCCCATATTTGAAATTCAAGAACATCATTATTATTGCTAACATCTGACTACCTTTATTCTCTATTTATCCATTCATCTAGAGAGTGTTCCTGGAGCAGAAGAAAACAAGAACATGGATGAGTTAGTGTAAAAAGATAGAATGAAGTTACTTCCATTCAAGGGCAGTTAAAAAGGATAACTACATCAAGGTCTCAGTACTAAATAAAAACCATCCCAAGGGATTATGCTGTTTATTACTTTATTGACACAGATAGAACTGGGCACACAAGAGCAGTATCTTTGAAATACCTCCTTGTGCATCCAAAGTGATCCATTGTCAATAAAGTATAACCTAATAAATAAGCAGTCCTGTAGCAACTTTAGAGGTACTTAAGACATAGAGAGTCTCCTGCTTTTAATTAAACACTAATAATAATAAATACCTGTGTATTTGTGAGCCTCATGGTATTGAAAGTGAGGTGATTAGACAGCAAGATCTCTTAGCGGTTGGCGACTGGGCAAGTTTAATGATGTTCTCCAAGGGCTACTGGTTGAATTCCTTATTTGGGCTCTGATTTGATCCTGAGCCTGGTTTCCCTCAGGACTGTTCCTAGCTCTTCTCTCGCTCCACTCTGTTTCAGGAAGGTGAAGGTGAGGTGCCCATACCTGGAGGTTACATTTCAAAAATTTCTGTACGTCTGGCTTCTGGATGGGTTTGGCCATTGTGCGGTATTGGTTAGGAAGAAGTTGAGGATAGTCCTCTCTTTCTCTCTGTGCATTAAGTGGCAATTCCGGCAACAATTTTCTCTGCTCTGTGGCTCCAGTCCTGCTGGACAGGCCTTCCAGGCTTCCAGCTTCCTGAGTCAGCCCTGGACTCTCTTCCTCTTCTCCTTGGCTTTCTAGCCCTTGGGTCCTAGAACTGCTCCATTCCCCCCAATCTCTGGGTAATCTCTCCTTCCTGATTGACTTCTTAGCTCCTTCTTCATCTGAGTATCACAATGCCCTTTCTCATTTGAACCACTTGAAATGGGTGATATCTGACTGCTTCTGACTTAGAAAATTGGTAACCTAGTGCTTTGAAGTGGTTCATTTTTCTGGTTATATTCTGACTGACACAGACCAACCAAGGGAGGGATTCTGTCCATCAAAAAGGGACTTTAAAATGTTGGTCCTGTCAGAGAGGGTGCAGTGGGCAGAGATACAGCATGAGGATTGGCAGGGAGGCAGAGAAAGGCAGCATTACCTTGCCAATCCAAGAGAGGTGCACTGGCAGCCAGCATTTTCCAGGCAAAACCACATTAGTGATTACAATCTTAAATAGACTGGTTGAGTCATTAGGAAGAAAAACTAGAAAGTCAATTTCAGAATCCCACTGAAAGTATTTTATATTTCCATCAGTACATGAAAAATGAATATATATCTCATCCAGAATAATACTTTAGTGATTTGCAACAAATCCTTTCATCATCCTCATAAATACCCCTGTCTATATTGCTTATGTTGTTATCTGGATCATTTCAACCCCACTCCATTATCTGGTTCAGGCTGGACAAAACTTGGAAGGCAGTTTTGCTCACAGAATGTGGTTTAAATGAGATCTAATTCTGTATGTGCTAAGACACACTGGATCCTGAGGCAAAAAGGACAATGTGCCCTGTATAGGTTTATCGAATGACCTTCCTGGGCTGGCCTGTAGCACAGTGGTTAAGTATGCTGCAGAAAAAGCTGGATCCTACATGGTCGACTAGGATTTGAGTACTGGTCCTGAAAAGCATGTCTGGCATGCAGGTGTACATGCACATGTCCAGGATCCTGGGCAGGATGAGAAATGAGAGCAGAAAGGATTGCAGGGTAAGCAGGCCCTGTGAAGAGGTAATTTCTCCCTCTCTTGTTCTCTCATGCATGCTTGTGTCCTCTGACATTGAATAAACAAACAACAAAACCTTCAATATTTTGAACCAGAAAGAAAAAGTTAATAAAAATGCTACAATAAAAACCATGAGGCTATATGAAACTCCTGTTGTGCCCAGTCTATTTGTACCCATGACAGCTGTCATAAACCTGCCTGAAGGGTCTCCCAGCCAGAAACCATTTGCAGATTGAAAGTGACTATTTCTGTCACACAGTAACATAGGAGCGGTAAAACAAATAACAGGTTTTCTAAAATTTTATTTTTTATTTTCATTGCCAGGGTACATATGTGCTTGCCAGAGAGAGAAAGAGGGAGAGGGAGAAGGCATCCTCCCATAGGGTATGGTCATGTCACAATCACTTCTCCCTTACTTCTCCATCCTGTCAGGACTCTGCATGCACACATATGCACCTGGTGTACTTTTAAGCCTCCAGGACCAGTATTCAAACTAAAGTCAACTATGTGGGATCTGGCTCCCTTAATCACTAGGTTATGGGCCAGCCTAGCAGCCTGTCTTTATTTAAAAGTTCAAGTATTTTGTTCAAAATAAATGTTTTACATTGATTTTGATGTTTTGGAAATATTTAGTTGTTATTTTTACTTACATTTAATCACTATACAACACTACAGTGTACAACCTGGTCTTCCTAGCATGAATATAGTGCCTATTAGTCAAGCCAGAGACATTACCATATACATCATTATCAATAGATAACTTTTAATTTTTGTGTCTCTTAAATGTTTTATTTGCATTTTAATATTATTTTGATTACTGAGTTTTGGCTTCCCCTGAACTTTTGTGCTTAAGACTAGTGCCTCACCTCCTGCACCCTAATCCCAACTTTGCTGGGTGTGTCCCAATACATACACACAGAGGGTGTGTTGAGATTAGGTGAGGAAGAAGCAGCCAGAAAAGGACCAGCCAGGGATGCAGAAATTCATGAAAGGAAGATTCTAAGATTGAAAAACATATCGCAGTGTGCACTGATGACCTAAATAATTATTAGAAGAAAATCTGAGGAGAATAAAAAAAGGTCCATCAAATCCTGGGCAAATTGACTTCGAATTAATGGTGAGGCCACTGAAGGCTCAAATGTACAGTAGACATGAATTTGCATAAAGATACCTTAGTGCAAATCATAACTTTGGGAAATATAAAATATAAAATTGGGAAAATGGCCTTAGAGTACAGGAGAATGACATTTGTAATGTAACTTGTTCTATCAAATGAAGTAGTTATCCATAATAAAACCTGAAAGACACCATCATAGGGATATTGCTGTCAACTGCATAAACTGTCAAATTGGATCTCTTGTCCAGCCTGTGCTTCACAAGAGGTAGCAGAAAACGTTAAGAATAAATAGAGAAAATGAGACTTCTTAGAGAAGAATTGAGAAATACATTAGTTTGTGTGTGAAGGCTACCAACTTAAAGCAAAAGCTAAAAGCAGACAAACCAACAAAACCTTAGATGATTTAAAATAAACAGGAGAGTTTCATACCTTTTGTATATAATGAAACAGTGGATCAAATTGCACCATTTATGAGACTTTTAGCATATAAATAAATCTCAGGAAATTTTTCTTAAAAACATTTTTTCTCTTGTTTTTAGCTAGAAATTATAGGCCTCCACAGGTGAGTCATGCCAAACAGCAGGTTCTGTTTTCCATAATGAACATTAAGACAGTTAAGGCTTAGGTATTGCAATATTACTTTTCTGTTTTCCTGTGGCTGTGCCTGAATTCCTCTTTACCTAAGAAGAAAAAGAAAAATCTTGCTGGAAGGGATGTTAAGTGATAAGATTCACCTGGGATGAAGCACTGCCAAGCCCTCAGCAAGGGCTTCCAACCAGTCTGTTATCCCCCAGAAAGATAGGGAGGGTCTTTGGGCTTCAATCTGATATTAAAGTCTTGTTCCTTAAGTGTTGTCACTCACATTTTCTTGGGAAGCCACTCCAGTATCTAGCCTTTTACAGCAATGTGAGAATCACGAGTAAAGCTTATAAGAAAGTTAGCAAATGACAGGTACGTGGCACAGTAGCAATTGGGCTTAGTCTAGCTGGCAAGGTAAACCTGCTTCTTCTACTTATATAGGGAAAATAGAGTCAGAATGGTTTATTCTGGATTTCTCACTTCCTGTCTTATCATGTTTGAAAACTATAGGATAAACAAGTTATATCATTAGTTGTATTGTGCTTGTGTACTTGCTATGCAATTATGACTTTGCTGTTTTACGTCATTGTATGTGATGAGCATGTGTGTGTATGACAGCTTGGTTTTGGCAATGAGCCACTATTGTCTGCAGCCTTTTCATAAGAAAGGGAGCACCGTTCAGCTAGCTAGTCCTGCTATCTCAGCCCTGTTGGCCTTGGCTCAGCTCAGCTCATCTCCACATACTGTGAGCTCTGAGAGGAAGTGCTTTGTGAGTGCTGCTATGAGCTTGTGAGCTCTCTGAACTCAGCCAATAAACAACATGATCAGTGCCCTATGTCTTTTTTGTTTTTCCTCCCAACTTCCTACATGTCATTTCAACCTACTCTTAGGAGGAGGAAGAACTTTACAAAACAAATTAGTTTTGCTTTTCTCCTTTCCCTCAGCTAGTTTGTGCCTTTTTCAACCTGAGCCCTGGGTGATATGTTCTTCTTTAAAATTGGTTTTCCTGGTAAAATGCCCAAGTTGTAGCCCCTGCTTCCCTTCTAAAAGCCGGTGTGTTCCCACCATTGATGTTCCCATCCACCTTGGCTATAAGCCCAGTGCTGCTGGCTGCTCCCTACTGGTCTCCTTCAAGGTCTCTAACCTCACTCAACTTTTGCTGACCTCCACATCCTATGATTGAGATAAATTTTCCCACAGTAAAGAGGCCCTTTTAGCTATTTCAGTTTTGTTCCTATAGCTTACTTTCCTACATCTGACTTTCTTCCTCCTCTTCATTGACCAATCCCCCCAACTGTAATAATTCTTGCATGATTTCTAACACATTTACGATGTTTAAAACAAAAAAAAAGATGCACATAATTTACTTAGTATTCTCAAGACATTCTGACTTTCAAAGTTATAGAAATTTACTGAAAGATCAAGTCAACAGGAAATTTGCCATCCTATAGAACAAAGATTTGGGATGAGACTCCAAAGAGCCTGATTTTCTTAAACTCTAAACAGAACTTGTAGTTGCACCACACATAAAAAAAAAATTAACTATGTGAAGAGATGAAGTGTTAATTAACTTGACTATAGTAATGAGTTTAATATATACATTAAAACGTAATGTGGGGGACCTGCAGATGACATAATAGTTACGTTGGTGGACTCCCACGTAGTCAACCATGGTTCGAGTCCTGGACCCAGTGCTTAAATCTCACACCGGGTGCACGTGCGTATGTGCCCAAAATCCTGAGAGGAGACTGGAGGAGAAGGGATTGCAGTGTGTCCATCCCCCCATAGGGCGATTTCTCACTTTCTGTCTCTCTCAGTCTCTCTGGTGAGCACATGCACCCTATAGCAAAAACTTTTCTAAACAAAAAATAATGTTGTACACCTTAAATATATACAGTTTTCATAAACATATCCTTTTAGAACAAACTTATAAATACAGATAGACATATGCATTTACCTCTCTGTCAGTGTTTTTATGTATTCCATCGCTATTGATGAAGTTTGACAAAATATTAACTTTGGATAATATTTAGTAAACATATTACTAAAATTCTGTGCATTCGCACTTGTTTCCACAAGTCAGTGCCCCGTGTACTCAGGGAGGTGTCTCAAGTTGAACTTGAAAGTGTCCCACATGGGAATCACCTCACAGCATGTCAAGTTTTACTGCTGAGATACCATCTGGCCCTGACCCATTTTTAAGGTCAGATGGATGATGTAACCTGTCACTTGGAGAAGTGCATGGCAAGTCTACAAGGTTGCTGTGTATACTCCCCTTCTATAAACTAACCAATGCATGCAACTTCTAATCTATTGGCACCTTTATAATTTCACTTTCAACTTCTTAAAATGTAAAACTAAAGGAAATTGTTTATCAGAGTTTCTACCCATGTTTCCTAATCCATTTATAAATGTTCTTGCTATTTCTACTGTAGGACTGCTAAGATAGCACTTCCCTCAATGCATGAACTACTTCACTGATTTAAATGCTGGTCATATCGTATACCTACCTTCACTAATATACTACTTTTTCTTTTGTTAAAGATAGGTTCTTGCTATGTTGCGGTTCTCCTGACTCAGCCTCCCGAGTAGCTGGGACTCCTGGTGGGCACCTCTATGCCTGACTTTTTAGGGCAGTCTGGAAATCAAACATGTGGCCTCAGCCTGTGCAGTCGCAGTCTACCAGTGCATGCCACTGCAGCTGGGCCTACTGATTTAAGTATTTTTTAATTTTTGAGAGATATTTTTGTTATAGGGTGTGTATGTACTTGCTGGAGAGATAGAGAGAGACAAAGAGAGAAAGAGAAAGTGAGAAATCAACCCCCGGAGGGGATGATCACATAGCAATCCCTTTGTCTCTGCTCTCCTCTCGGGATTTTGAATATGCATGCACATGTGCCCTGTGTGAGTTTTAATCTGCCAGGTCCAGAACTCAAACTGCTGTCGACCATGTGAGGGTCCAGCACCTTAACCACCACACAACACACTGGCAAACTAATGTAATCCTTGACAACAAGACCAAGGTAAAGTTCCTTTACAAACATGTGGTCGCATATAGGTGGCCTTATCTTCTCTTGGTTGTTCTGACTGCAACCCATTTGCCCAATTGATGCCTCCCACTCTGTAAAAATAGGTAAAAGAGAGGTGGAACCATTTGCTTTCCCATTCTAATTATGATGTTACCTTATGTGCACAAAGATAAAGGAACATGGTGGCCAGGAGGTAGTGTGGTGGTTAAGGTGCTGAACTCCCATATTGCCGATGGCAGTTTGAATCCTGGACCTGACGTTTGAAAATCATACCAGTACATGTGTGTGTGCGTCTAAAATCCCAGGAGGAGAATGGAGTAGAAGGGATTGTAGCATGACTTTGCCTCTGGGGATGATTTCTCAGTTTGCCTCTCACTGTCTCTCTCTGTCTCTCTATTCTCTGGTGAGCACATGTACCCTATGGAAAAAGCCTTAAAAATATAAAGAGGAAGGAACATGAGGTAGATACACTTGTAGCTAAAACACACCATATCCCAGTTGCTTAAGAAATAATAAATAGGGGAGTAGAAATCTATGGAATTGGTTAGATGCCACCTTGGTCATGTAATCCTCCACTACCCATGTATTTCTCTTTTTATGACTTTCCTCTGGAAAAGTTTCCCTCTATTGTCATTCTATTGTTGAGTATATACTTCTATGGACTCCTTCCAATCCCACAAATACTGACTACTCATTTCCATTTATGACAAACACACCTTTTATGTTATGATTGAGGGCATTCTACTTGCAACCCTGTTTTTTCTTTGCATTGGATAAATTGTTGAATTTTTATCTAATTTTGCCTATTCTAGTACTGGTTTTGCATCAATTTTATGTATTATTTTGACTAGACCACAATACTACTTGCTCAAATGTTATTCTAGATATTCTTGAGAAGATATTTTAAAGGTAAGATCACCATTTAAATCAGTGAATTTTGAATAAAGCAGATTACCCTCCATAATGTGAGTATATCCAATCAGATAAAGTCCTCAGTAGCAAAAAGACCGATCTTTCTAAAGGAAAAGGGGAACTGGCCAGCAGATGACCTCAAACATGAACTTCAGTTCTTCCCCCAGCCTACTGCTTACCTTGTAGATTTTGGACTTGTTTGCCTCCACAATTGTTTGTGCCAACTACTTAAACTATCTCTTTTCCTTGCTAAGAGAAAGAACATGTTCATTGTGCTCCATTAAGTTTTCAACTCAAGAGTAGAAAGAAATTTGGTGCCTTATATATACTACCATGAGGGTGCTCAAGATCATGGTGCTCCAGTCTTGCTGACACATTCATTTTCTCTATCACCTATATCCAAAGTAGTCTGGTTTACTTGTTTAAGATAAAATAGTTCTTGTATCTCTTTTTCCCCTCTTTGCTTCTGCCATGATCTATGCCTCCAAATCTTCATAGGACAAAATCCCCTACTGTTTTATTTTGCATACATCAAGCTATAGCCAAAATAACTTTGTTAAGCCCTATTTTTATTTATTATTTTTTCTTTTTCTCTTTTATAGTTGGCTATAGGGCACATGTGCATGCCTTGAGGGAGACAGAGAGAGAAATATGGTAAGTGAGTAATCACCCCCCAGAGGGGATGGCCATGCTAGAATCCCTTCTCCTCCATTCTCCTCTCAGGATTTTGGGCATGGCAAGCACATGTGCCCAGCATGAGTTTCAAGCTCCTAGGTGGAGACTCAAACTGCACAACTGACCATGTGGGATCCAGCCACCTTAACCTCCATGCCACCTGCTGGCCCTCCTAACCACATTTTTATCATATCTCTTTATTTCCGGAAAACTGAGAACAAATTCCTTTTTCTGACTTTTCTGGTCCTGCTTGAATATGTCCTTCCCCTACTTGGTTCTTCTCATTCTTTCCTGGAACTCACTCAAATTTCTGCATCTTTGCCCATGAAATTTGTTCTTCCTGCAGAGTCATCTCCCCTCCTCCAGCTAAGTCTTATGTACCCTTCCTGGCTTACAGTTCTGAATGTGGTGTGCCTTCTTTGATGCCTCTGCTTCTCAATGATTTTCTTCTCCTCTGGCCCAAGACAGTGTAATGATTTGTCTCTCAAACTTTCATGTTTAGGAATTTTGTGTTGAGAGATAGTGAGGCCTAGTCGATGGTGATTGGTTTATGGAGGCAACAGTATTGTGAATAGATTAATGGTGTCTTGCAAGACCCATTGAATTGAACGATAGCTTTCCTGAGGAGTTAGTGCTCACAACTAGCTGGTTGCTCTAAAATAAAGAGAACTTCCCCCCAGTTCATGCTTTCTCTCTACATATTGCCACCTTCTGTGCTTCTGGCCACTTGTTGGCCTGTGCCTTTGAACTTTGCAGCCAGCAGTATTGTGAGTTTTGTAAAAACAAAACAAAACAAAACAAACCTGTGTCTTTCCTATAAATCACCCAGTCCCGTGTATTTGTTAGCAACAGAATAATGAACTTAGATAAACATTTATACATTTATATCTAGTCTTTATAAAAGTTCTTTGTGTAGCCTTTGTTTTATATATAACATTGTTCACTATTTCATATGCATGGGTCTTGAATAAAGGAAACAGATGGAAAGTGCAGCTAGCATTAGTAATATACAAAGATAGCTTCTGCAATGTGGTAGAGGCCACTCCAGGAACAGGAAGGGACAGGCTACTAGTCTAGGATGAACTTGATTTTCCTTTTCAGAGTTGTTCTTTGTGCTAGTTGACAACTGTAATAAAGAATTCTACAACATGAAATTTTAACTTTCACCCTAAATTTAGACCTTGGAAATATGACTGATATATATGACAGTGCATTGTTACCCTAAAGATGGGACTGTGGTTTTGACAGCTGCCATAACAGGATACCACAGACGGAATGGCTTAAATAATAGAAATTGATTTCTCACAATTCTGGAGGCTGGAAAGTCTAATATCAAGACACCAGCAAATTCAGTGTCTGTTGAGGGCACACTTCCCAGATTGTAGGCAGCTGTCCTCTAGCTGTATCCTTATGTGACACAGAGAAATAAGAAGAGAGGTAAATCATCTGTCTGTCTCTTGTAAAGACTCTGCCGTCATCCTGATGGCCTTCTAAAGGCCCCACCTGCAAATGCCATCAAGTTTGGGACTAAAGCTTCAACATATGAATTTGGGGAAAACACAGACATTCAACTCCTAGAAACAGTGACATATTTCCTCCAATATTTTCTTCATACAATGTTGCCTTAATTTGTTTTTTCTTTAAGCTTTACAAGTAACCCTTTTTCTGAAAAGTTTCCCAGTTTTCTACCTGTAATAGCTGAGAAATATGCTTTTAAGTTAAGATTTCTGTTAAAATTGTCATAATGGCTTAATTTTGAAATGCATTTAAGGGCTTATTCATGCAGAGATGTTCTCTTTGTCATTAAAGCATTTGCCACTGAGGGATGGTCCAGGGTATATAATTCAACAGGTTTATCCTAGTTGTTTCAGAGCCACCAAGACGGAAAGGAAATGGAACAGAACTGGCTTTCAGATCATCTCCAGGAGGCTGCAGAGCTCCATGGGGTAGTGCCTGACTCTCACAGGGCTGAAAACTCCCATGTGCTGTTTTTCCGAGGCTGGTGAGGTATTGGCATTTCAGCTAGCATTAGTACAATACGAACTCAGCTTCTGCAATGTGGTAGAGGCCACTCCAGGAACAGGAAGGGATAGGATACAAACACTAAGCTCAAGGTGAAAAATATAACAAATACAGAAAAACATTAAACAAAACAAAACAAAACCCACTGCATTGTTGAAACAGAATTTCTAATCTGGGACATGTAGGAAGAGAAAGCACTCAGAGCTGTAGCAGTTCTATAGATTTAAAGTAATCTTGATGTTATTTAGTTTGTTTTTGCCATAGGGCTCATGTGCTTTCTGGAAAGAGACAGAGAGAGACAGACAGTGAGAAAAAAAGTCACCTACCAGGGGGGTGACCCCACTGCGATCCCTTCTCCTTCATTCTCCTTCTGAGATTTCAGGCACATCTGTCTGGCATGATTTTCATGTGACTGGAATGATTTTCAAGCCACCAGGTCTATGACTCAAACTGCGGTTGGCCATGTGGGAGTCTAGTTCTTTAACCACCATACCACCTGCTGGCCCGGGGGGTGACCCCACTGCGATCCCTTCTCCTTCATTCTCCTTCTGAGATTTCAGGCACATCTGTCTGGCATGATTTTCATGTGACTGGAATGATTTTCAAGCCACCAGGTCTATGACTCAAACTGCGGTTGGCCATGTGGGAGTCTAGTTCTTTAACCACCATACCACCTGCTGGCCCCTCTTGATGTTAGTTTTCTTTTTTTTTTTTTTGGAGAGGTTTTTGCTATAGGGTGTGTGTGCTCGCCAGACAGACAGAGAGACAGAAAGTGAGAAATCACCTTCCAGGAGGGATGGGCACACTGCAATCCCTTCTCCTCCATTCTCCTCTTGGGATCTTGGGCATGCACACACACGCACCTGGCGTGAGTTTTAAGCCACCGGGTCCAGGACGCGAACCACGGTCGACTACATGGGAGTCCAGAGACATAGCCATTATGCTAACTGCTGGTCCCATGTTAGTTTTCAAAAGAAGGTTGTGAAGAGAAACATTGGGTCCTCAGGATCATTCTATTTATCTATTAGTTTCCCGTACTATCAACCTCTGCTTTTCTCTTCTCTAAAATACTGGATAGATCAATCAAAAACATAATAGATAATTATCATATTTCTAGTTATGTAAATGTGAGCCAACCAAATTGGATGCTGGTGATAGAAGTGGCCATATCAAGTCACTGAGAAACAGCAAATGTCAGCGTCTTATAGGATGTGCTTGTCAGTCTTATGACTATAAAGAGGAACTAAGAAGGCAATATTTGAACAACTGAGAGTCTTATTCCAAACTATTTAACTGACCTGCTACAGAAACTGTAGATCCATATACTAGAGGTCTGAAAAAATTCATGGAAAGTGCATATTATGAGAAAGTTATGCATGGATTTCAGATTTTTTGGGGGTACCAAAATAAATTCATACTTTAATTCCATTTTTTTCCCCACAGAATTTTCAAATTCCTCTCGTATTACCACTTATCACTAGTGAGTTTGCTGATGAACACCATCCATCAATCAGGGCAGTCTTTCTTGCTGAATCCTTCAGAATTCTTTATATTGGTTTTACCACTTAAATACTACTCCAATCAATCCACCTCTGTCCATCTCCACCTCCTGTCACCCAAGTCCTAGAAGTCAGTATTTCTAGCCTAGATTACTGTTAAGACTTTTTTAATTAATCGCTTGCCTTTGCTCGTCTCTAGCCAATTCTCCACAATTCAGTTAGAAGGATCTATTTAAACTCAAATTTGATGTGTCATTCTTCTGCTTAAAATCTTGTAATGATTTTTAATAGGGCTTATAAAGCTCTGTATTTCCAGAGCTTTATCATTTCCTCTGTAACTCTCTTTCCAACTCTCCATACTGTCTTTTTAACTCTCTACAATGGCTTTCTTTACCTTCTTTCAAAATGCCATGCTTCCAGTTTCAGCTACTTCCCTCTTCCTGAAACATTCTTCATCACTCCTCTTCAATTTTTATTTTTGCTTTCCTGTTATTCAAATCTCAGTTTAAACATTCTGTACTTAAGAGAATCAGTTGGGTGTATGGAATTGTTAATAAAGAATATCATATGATATGCTTTGCTATTTATAAATTGTGTTCTATATATCCTTTGTATGCAAAAAATATTAGGTTGTCAGAAAAGTCATGATGCATTTTGCATAGAAAAACAGAAAACAACCAAATATTATAAACTTCTCTATCTAGTTCCCTATTTTTAGTTAGTCCATTATTTTTAGGTTGGTTGGTACACATTTCCCAGTATACTAATGATGAGCTCCAGTGGCCACAGGGGTAACTGGCTGTCCTGGGTTTCTTTCTCTTCCCTGCTTCACTTCACCATTCTGTAATGGGTTTCCTGGGATCACCACTAAAATAAACTTCTTAGAATCCCATCCTTGTCTTGGGTTCTGTTGGAGGGAAGCCAGTCATGGAGCATATCTGCTTTGTTAACCATTTTACCCCCTGTACCTAATAAGCACAATGTAAATATTTCTTGAATGAATAAATGAGTGAGCACAGCAAACCGGAGAGCCACTACTAGTTAAGAGAATTGTTGAAGTCTGTTTTACCCTGTGGCCCATGGTGCCCCTGGAATTTACCTGTGATAGATCAGTCTACCGTCTAAAGATGTGCAATGAATCTACATGGAGCCCTGGGGAAATGTGTGCTTTAGTGCTAAAATCAGAAATGGACTTATATAAAATGGAGGCAGAGAAAGAAAATTTCCTTGAGGAAGGAAGAAGGAGAAACAATGATATCAAAGGGAGATGAAATTGCCAAGAGTTACTGAAAACTGTGGCACATAGTATTATCTGAATATGCACTGGGTGTGTTCATGTGAAGGGGTGTGTGGAAGGAAGGAGATGATGTAATTCCTAACTACAGCCATGTTTAATTGCTTTTGCTTCTTTACAAGTAGTAGAATTTATCTTAGAAACATGTTTTTTCTTTGGCAAATTGTTGGAAAGAGATTAAACACACCACTACTCTACAAAAAAACTAGACCATAACTTGGGGAGGGGGTTGAAAGCAGCCTGAAAAAAAAAAAAGAGTAGTCATGACAGAAGTTTTGGGGAAATAAGGACTTATTAGCATGCTGCATCAGAGAACAACCAAGGCAGTATTGGCCTGTGAGGAGTTTCCAGAATTCAGTGTATCTGAGGCATTAAGACAGGGACATCTGTATCTAACTAGAGGCTGCTTTCTCGGTCGTGTTACAATTTAACATCTTTTCTTATCACCTCGACTTGCAATAAAGTCTGATATAACCATAAAAATACGAGTATGTTCTATAAACACAGATGAAAGAGAATGACAAAATCTAGATTGTATTTCTCCAGAATGTGGAGGGAGAGAGAGAAGGGAACAGATTCAGGTAGAGAGATGTACTAATAACAGTTCTGTAGGAGACAAAAACAACAATCATTTTTTTTGAGAATTGCTGAAATTTGGGCCAAGCTATTAAATTTCCCAAGCTGAAATCTTGAAGGACAGTAATATCTTACCTGACACCCAGGTTAAAGCTAGAAGCACCCTGGGGCCAGCAGGTGCCATAGTGGTTAAACGTATTGGACTCCCACATGGTTAACCACAGTCTGAGTCCTGGACCTGGCCACTTGCTTCTCACTTTCTCTCTCTCTCTCTCTCTGCACATGCCCAGTAGCAAATTAAATAATAATAATTAATAAAATTAAACAAATAAAAAAATTTAAAGTTAGAAGTACCATATTTGAGAGTTAGACAGACTTGAATTTAATTTTTATCTTTACTGGATGTTGTGACCATCATGTTTAGGGATGGAGTGTAATTGCACGTCTTTGCTGAATGGCCATTCTTTCCTTCCTTTAGAGAACAGTTTTCTCATTGACCTCTCAGAACATTTTTTTTTCTTTCAATTTGTTAGAAAGCACAGGCACTCACCAGATTGAGAGAGAGAAGGAAAATGAAAAGCATCTCTAGTATGGGATGGTCACACTACAATCCCATCTCCTCCATTTCTGCCTCCTTTTGGGACTTTAGCCTTGCATGCACATACACCTGGTAAGATTCTCAAGCTACTGAGTCTGGGACTCAAATTGTACTGTCACCATGTGGGATCCAGCTACATGCCTACATTGACACTAATCAATGTGGTAGTTATATCACACAATGTGTAGAGTTCTTCAGCACTCTCATGCTGACAAGTGAGGCTCTCCGTGGACCTGAGTGGGGACTAACACAGAAAGGGGCATAGCCTTCAAGATTGCTCTCTGAGACTGGGAAGACTGATAGGTCCAATAAGGTCTAGAGTAGTGAGAAAGAGTCATGAAACCACAATCCTGTGCCAGACATTGTGTTTAGCACAGACATTTAAAAAAAGGAATAATAACACATCCTTGCACTTTATAAATTTAGTCTTAGAGGGATTCCAGACATATATAATGATATTTTCAATACTGTGTGGTAAATGTTTGATAGAGGTATACATGATTTTTTGTCATGGAATCAGAGAACAGATGGTAATAATGAATCCTTTTCAGGGAGCACTGGGGGAAAACTTCACAGATGGAGTATGTTAACTCAAACTTCAAGGAAGAGTTGGAGGTTATCAGGTTGGAAGAACGGAAGGGTGTCACAGGCATAAGAAAAAAATGATTTGTTGAAAGGCACAAAAGCATGACAATGGATGACATATCTTAGTGATCATGAGTGGTGTGATCAAAATTGATAATGGAATGAAATACTATTTCTAGATAATTGATTTTGGCACAGAATGACACAGAGAGGGAGAGAGGAAAAGTGAGAAATCATTTAATCATTTCCCAGGGAGGATGGACTCACTGTAATCCCTTCTCCTCCAGATTCCTCTAGGGATTTTGGGCATGCACACAGTATGATTTCAAGCTGCTGGTTTCAGGACTTGAACCTACAGTTCTCCATGTGGTTTCCATGCCCCCTGCTAGTCTGAGGATACTTAAAATAAGCAATTTTTCCTGGTTAGGGCTTTTTTTTTTTTTTTTTAAATTTGTCATTTCTTTCCTTTTTTTTTTTTAGAGAGAATTTTTTTCGCCATAAGGTGTATGTGTTCGCTGGAGAGACAGTGAGAGAAAAAGCGAGAAATCAATCCCTGGGGGATGGCCACACCACAATTCCTTCTTCTCTATTCTGCTCTGTGGATTTGGGGCACGTACACATGCACATGTGCCTGGTGTGGATTTCAAGCTCCTGGGTCTGGGACTTGAACTGCAGTTGACCATGTAGGAGTCCAGTGATGTAATCATTACACCATTTGCTGTTCCCAGATTTGTCATTTCTATTCCCAACTAGGGGGATTATAAAAACATATGAATCTTCTTTTACATTGGCAATGTGGAATATTTGTATCGTAGGCACCCAGGACAGCAAATATAACTCTTTTTTTGCTCAATACTAATCAAAATCAGTTATGAGATATAATTTTTTCTTAGCATTGACTAAAGAGTGTGTAGTATATTTATTTCTCCAATACTATAAAGTCAATCCTTGAATTAAGATAGGCTGTCAGAATCTAACCCCTCTTAGAACTGTTGTAATAAACTGGGTCTTGGCATTCACTGCACATCTTCAGGGACAGCCATAAAGGAAAACCCCTGATGCTGGTCTTCCACAGTAGGACGTTTGATGTAAACAGGACATGGTTTTCCATAATGCAAGTCGTTCTCCTGATCATGACCCACAGAAGAAAGTTCGAGGGAAACCTTAGGGAGATGGTGGAGACTCAGAGGCTTAGACTACTTAGGAAAATAGAAAGAGTAGTGAAATTGTGAGATGAGAGTGTGATTTGAGGGTAAAACAAGTTTTAGGATATATATTAGGTTGTTGGGAAAGCCATGATGCATTTTTACATAGAAAAACATAGGCAAATACGTCATGACTTTGCCAATGGCCTAATACAGATATATATTTTTTTGGAGAGGTTTTTTGCTATAGGGCGTGTGCGCTCGCCAGAGAGAGACAGAGAGACAGAAAGCGAGGAATCACCCTCCAGGGGGGATGACCACACCACAATCCCTTCTCCACCATTCTTCTCTGGGGATCTTGGGCACGCACGCACATGCGCCCGGCATGAGTTTTAAGCCACCAGGTCTGGGATGCGAACCGTGGCTGACTACATGCGAGTCCAGCGACATAGCCATTACGCTAACTGCTGGTCTCTGGCCTAATATATTTTTGAAGGATGGGGCTACTGAAGCCAATCATAGTGTAACAGAGAAAACTTGGACAATGGTCCTAATTCTGTGACCAGCTATAGTGTGACCTTCAGAAGGCACTTCACATCTCTTGCCTTGTTTTTCTCATCTGTGGAACACTAAGGCTTAACTCAATTATCTCCACAATTCCTTCCAGCTTTAGTGTTCTCTGGTATTATCATGAATGGAAGGAATGTATAAACAAAATGAGAACAGTAAAGCAACTCCAAAAGTGCTTCCACAATAATGCCCCAGATATACTGTCATTTTTTATTAATCTACTTGCAATACTGATCTTATGAGAAGATTTTATGATATAATGAAAGAAGAGAATCCTGTGACCATTTAATATCAATCATTTCACCAAAATTTTGTTATTGTTTTGTTCAGTCAGCTTTTAAATGATTTGGAACTCCAAATGTGGATTGAGGTTAATTATAAATGGCCATAAACTCCTTGATAACTTTTCCAACCAAAAGATAAGGTCTTTGACCCAGCTGTGTCCCAAGCAGTGGGGCTTCTGCTGTGTCAGGCTGGAGACCATATGGGAAGGCTCCAGGTTTGTGTCCAAGGTCTACCTGAATGCACTGGGTATGCTTGCAATCCTGACTGGCTGCAAGGCTGAGGGGAAGATGACCCCATGAGAAATCTGTTAAGGATGTCTCTCTCTCTCTTGCACATGAAGGAAAGAAATAAATAAACTTAGGGAGAAAAAGAAAGTCTTTGTTTCCTCCCTTTGGATATAGATTGTCTGTGTAGCTGCCTAGCCATTAGAACATGAGGAAGTGATGCTGTTCTTCAGATACTGCAAAATAATTATTTTTAGCTGTGAGAAAGTTTGATCCTATTGCTTCAGAATTATCGTGCTTGGCAATTCAAAAGTAAATCAACAGGGCTTCCTATTTGTTAATCATATATGTGTTAGTTTGCACTAAAGAAGCATATGTAGCAGAGCAGACAGCACTAATGGTCAACCTATGGGTGGCATATAGGAATACAGTCATGTCACTTAATGATGGGGATGTGTTCTTAAGTATCCGGTCAGGCATTTCAACATTGTGTTAATATCATACAGTGTAGTTACACAAACTGAGATAGTGTCACCTACTATGCATCAAGGCTATATATTATAGCCTATTAGAATCTCTTGGGCCACTGTATATTCAGTCTGTTTTTGACTAAAACATTGTTATGTAGTGCATGGCTATACATATGACAGTAAAGAGCTAATTCTCTGCAGTCATTGCTGCTTGTCATGGACTTGGGTCTTATGACTTACCTTGTCCTGATGGACTCTCAGTTTCAAAGCCCAGATGAGATTGTTCAATGGATTGTTTTTCTGTTGGAATGCCTGGTGAGAACAAATCTTCTTCTGGATAGAGGATATCTTCTTCACTGGTCTCTGGGGCAGTGTCGTAGATGGATTCCTCATAGAGGATGTTGTCATCTAATGTAGACTGTGTGGGAAAGGACTCACCAGGTAGACCATCCTCTGCTCTGTCCACTGTTTCAAGTTTTGGTTCACCAAGAGGAACTGCTGGACTCAAAGTAGTATCCTGAAGAATGAATTTAGAAAGACATGTTGAGAAGGTACATTTCTATATATATGAAAAAAATTATACTTCAGAGGTTCAAATTTCCATTTAAATTTAAGAAAATAGTTTTGTAGGTGACTTGAATCTACAATGGATAAAGGTTTTGATATAGAAATACATTTTGGAAGGATACCATTCATTGACAACAGTGGCAAAATATGATCTGTTGGTTTCTTGGATAACCAAGTAGGCCTGAATAGGGTTAACTAATAACTACTAGGTTGCTGAAAAAGTCATGATGCATTTTTGCATAGAAAAAAAAAAGCATTATGACTTTTCTGACAACCCAATTCAAAGTATTCTAATTTGAACTGTGTCATTCATGTTAGAATTTATTGTTTTTTTCATTTCAAGAGGAAATCGAATTTAGTCAATGTATCTTTTTGTAAATACTCCAGTGATAGTTTTGGTATAAGTTAAACAAATATAGCTTTAAATTAAGTATAAACTTATTGTTTTTACTTTCTAAGACATTAGTTTATATTTATTAAATTCCATAAATACATAGATAAGACCTTACACTTAAGACTTAGAAACATATTTATAAAGTAGGTCCATGTTTGTATTTATTTCTGAAAGTTAAAATTAAATAATATATTCTAATTATTCTTTTCAGTTCATGAAAATATGTTTGTTTTTATCAAAAACAGCACATCCTGAATCTAATTGAAACAAATATCTAACTAAATTGAAGAAAACTTTGAACCTTAGGATACTTGAAATACATGTTTTATTTTATTAATATAGACATTGAAAGTAGGTTAACCAAGTACTAACTGTAAAACAGGAAAGGATTATAATTATCATTGCAAAGGGAATTTTTCTATGTTCAGTTCTTAAGCTGGCTTTGAAGCTTTGTTCCTATTGGGATAACAAAAAGACAAAAAACTCACCATTGTGATATCAGCAGGGGGTGTAGGTAGCCCTGACTGGATGTCAGGACTGGAGTCTGGCAATGACCCAACAGTGTCTGTGGATGAAAAATAAGGTTTGAGTGCATCTTTCTTTTTCTTTTGTGGCTAGACAATAGAACAGGAAAGGTTGATAAATGTAACAATAAGCAGTTCTCTTTTCTTTTCTTTTCTTTTCTTTTCTTTTCTTTTCTTTTCTTTTCTTTTCTTTTCTTTTCTTTTCTTTTCTTTTCTTTTCTTTTCTTTTCCTTTCTTTAAAGAGATGTTTTTCTACAGGACATGTGTGCTCACCAGAAAGACAGACAGAGACGGAGAGACAGAAAGCAAGAAATCAACCCCAAGGGGGCATGGCCAGGCCACAATCCCTTCTC
This sequence comes from Tupaia belangeri chinensis, assembly GCF_000334495.1. Taxonomy (NCBI): domain Eukaryota; kingdom Metazoa; phylum Chordata; class Mammalia; order Scandentia; family Tupaiidae; genus Tupaia; species Tupaia belangeri. Next base: position 5,670,865 of record NW_006205542.1, read on the forward strand.
CATTCTCCTTTCAGGATCTTGGGCACACATATACACATGCCCGGCGTGAGTTTAAACCACTGGTCCGGAACTTGAACTGCAGTTGACTACTTGGGAGTCCAGCAACACAGCCATTACACCAACTGCTGGTCCCAATAAGCAGTTCTTAAAGAGTAGTACGACAAATCATTAAAAAAATCGGTGTTACACACACACAAAAAAGGTCATTCATCTGCATGATATAAAAAAGAACAAATGCATGGGGTACATCTTGCATGTTTATGTGATAAGAGTTACTAAGGTGGATTCTTTTGGGTGTTCAGTTTTATTCTACAGATTTGAACTAACAGGCTGATTGGCTAAGCCAGTGGGGATAAAAATGTGACTAAAGCTGTTAAAAAAAAATAGTGAGAATAAATACCAGATCCAATGACCATGACCATTTGTGAGGACCTATGTCCATGTAAAAGCCTGATTCTCAAATGACCCCAGAAGGCTCAAAAATAAAAAGATAAACCCATAGTATCAGATGATCTCCAAGATAAATCTGAAGTTGACCTTTTTTTACCCATGAGGTTCCCTGGCCCTTCATCTTGTCCTAAGAGATCTTTATGAAGTCTTGCAGTGTTAAGTTTGCCTTTCTAAACCAGAAAAATAGAACTGGCAGAGAATGATAGTTTTGTGCCATGTCATCCTAAAATGACATTTCTAGTGTCCATCTATTTTGCTATCTACTAAGCCTACTGAGGGGTTCCAGGCTCCTGGAGACTCTCTGAAGAATCTGAGTTCTTCAAAGACCTACAAATAAAACTATTGTATAATCCAATAATTTCACTCCTGGGTATCTACCCAAAGGATAGGAATATACTCAGAAAAGTTCTTGTACATTCATGTTTATTACAGGGTTACTCACAATTGCTAAAACTGGACCCAACCTAAATGTCCAAGAACAGAAGAATGCATTGAAAAAGTATGGCAAATATACACTATGGAATACTAATTAGCCATAAAAAAACCCCAAAAAACCAAAAAAAAGCTAGACCTTGACATTTGATAGAAAGTGGATGATATGGAAAGACTTTGACATTTGTTAGAAAGTGGATGATATGGAAGATTTACTGCTAAGCAAGCTAGCCAGACTATGAAAAAGAGACATTGTATGTCCCCACTTAATATATAGCTTATGTCTGAACTCTATTGCAGAAACCGAAAAATTAGAAGATTAAAAAGCACAGAGAGCAACCATGGATACAAGAGTCAGTGTGGGAGGAGGGTGGGAAATAGGGGAGGGTGAAAAGAAGGGAATGAAGAAGAAAAAGAAACAAAACATTTAAGGGACACCAAAAATGGAAACTTATCTGTTGATGATAACATGTATGATAATATCTTTAACTGGACTAATATAAAATGTATTCATACTGGGAAAATTCATTTTATAAGCTGTAATGATATACAATGGTTGAATGTATAAAAATAAATAAAAATAATTAACTATAGAAAAAATACATTCTTATGTTCATTATATATGTGTGTGTGTGTATATATGTGTGTGTGTGTATATATACACACACAAAAATAAAATTGGGACCAGCAGTTTGCATAATGTCTATGTTGCTGAATTCCCATGAGTCAACCTCAGTAGGAGTCCCGGCCCGGTGGCTTAAACTCACGCTGGGTGTTTGTACGTGCATGCCCAAGATCCCAAGAGGAGAATGGAGAAGGAATTGCAGCGTGGCCATCCCCCCTTGGGGGGTGATTTCTTGCTTTCTCTCTCTGTCTCTCTCAGTCTTTCTGGCGAGCGCTCACGCCCTTTAGCAAAAACCTCTCCAAAAAAATTTCTTTAAAAGATTAATGACGGGACTAGCAGTTAGCATAATGACTATGTTGCTGGACTCCAATGTAGTCGACTGCGGTTTGCATCCTGGACCCGGTGGCTTAAAACTCACGCCGGGCGCGTGTGCATGCATTCCCAAGATCCCGAGAGGAGAATGGAGAAGGAATTGCAGCGTGGCCATCCCCCCTTGGGGGGTGATTTCTTGCTTTCTCTCTCTGTCTCTCTCAGTCTTTCTGGCGAGCGCTCACGCCCTTTAGCAAAAACCTCTCAAAAAAAAAAATAATGACAAAAATAGCAGAGGAAAAGAGAAATAAAAGTATTAAATTGTAAAAAACCCTAAAATCTGAGTGTGCCTGATTGTCTTGTTTATCATGTTGGACAGACTTTCCCCTCCTCTTACTGCTACTTTCTATCCAAGGAGGTTGACTTACATGGATTATATCAATGATTTCTGGCCCTCTGTCTTTTGGATGGCTTGGATCATTAGGCCCTTCAGGCCCAGAATTAATGAGATCTTGCTGTTTCTAGTCCTAGGGAACTGCTTTATTCTTTTGGATATAGACAAAACTTTATAAATAGTCCCTTTATCAAGCTCTTCTATAATTATCTTAATTTGAGTATGCCTTCTGTTTCCTTTTGAGACCTGATTAATTTTGTAGATGAGGGAATCTCTTCAGGTTGTGTCAAGGGTAACAGAATTGTCCATGGGTTCTTTTCTCCTGCACTCCACTAGCTGTCCATGGTTGGCCTGTACTGATCTGAAACCCTTGGAGAGTCCTAGAGTTGTCCTTAGTAGGAAGTGGTCATCATAGGAGCTTTAAATGAGACACAGAAGAGAGTGAGAAAAGACAGAAATGATACACTATGTGATGTGCCTGTCAAAATAATGACTGACTTTACAGGAGCCAAGTTAAAAATGACAGTATTCAGAGGACGGTCATAGTTTTTAGTTTCTGTTTCAAAATAAGAATAAGCTCAGAGCTATGAAATTACCAACTGACCATCAGTGAACTGAATTGTCCCCACATCCAAGGATTGATCTTCCTCTAGTACTCTGCTGATCAGCCTTCTGAGATTGATAGTTGATAGAGATATTTCTGGTTGCTTGTCCTCCTCCATGGTTCCATGAGGGATGTCTTCGCTTTCAATTTTGTTGGAATCAAAAGACAGGAGGTCACTTGCAGGGCTTTCTGCTTCTGTCTTGTCTCTCGTGAAGATGGCCACAAGTTGCACCTCTGTGGAGCTTGAACTATAGACATCAGAGGACACATCCCACCCAAAGCCATCGTTACATGCTTGGAAAAAAAAGTCACTATGTTGATACAAAGGTTCAGGATAGCCTCAACTTTTTCCTAAAGGTCTCCTAAAGAATATTCCACTTTAAAACATTCAATGATTACTAGAAATTTTAAATATGGAAAAACAATAGATGTATATTTTAGTTCTGAAATCAGCTGGAGGTTAAGTCCAGTTTGAGCAAGGATTATTATTTGAGTCAAGTGACCAAAGAGTTTTACTTTAGGTCTTTTGAAAAAAAAAAATTGCAATTGTCAAGAGTTTCTGGTATTGACCAATGTTTTTGTTGGTCATGTAAGTCATACAGTGCCAGTCAGGAAGGAGGATAAATTGTCCTTTCTTTTACAAAGAGGATCCTTTAGGAAGGCCTATAGAATAGCATGTTGTAACCAAGTCAAAGTTCCAGTTCTTAAGGCTTTTCTCTATTTTTTCCCAAGAAGTATATTTTTAATTATAAACTGAACCTCTAAATGAAACATAACAATCTTTTCCCCAAGCTGCTTTTAAAATAACAGTGTAGAAGGAACGTATAAAAACAGAAATGAAAGTAGTACGCAGTTAACTGTATTTATTTTATATTTGTTAATTCAATACATTCTTGCATATAAAAATGAAACAGGATTTTCTATAGCTCTGTCCTTAAGAATGAAGTTTTACCTTTTAGTTTATGCCATAAATCTACATAGAGGGATGCTGAAGTGTGTTAAAGGCCACAGGAACCAATAATGTGTATTCTTGGCAGTTCTGCAGACCACATAATCAGTCAATCTACAGTTAATTATTTCTCTAGTCAATTATAGTAGTCAAAACTGAATCTTTTATTACTGAGCTCTCCAAGATATAGTGGGTCCTTTTCCCAGTTGAAACTGACCTTGGAACCAAGGTGCAAATTAGTTTCTCTGCTTTATTTGAGACTTAAGTTAATTGCATATAGGTGTGTATATTCAGACAGACAACTTCCTATCACAAATGACATTTGAGAAATAGTAAAAGCATACTTGCATTACAGATGTGTTTTTATGTTTTCCTAATCAGGCAGTGAGTATTATGAAAGCCTCTTTTGCTGATGTTTCTCTAAGAGTGACTTTAACTAGAGGTTTCTTTATTTTTCCCAGTAATTGTTCAATTGCTTTCATTTAAATAAAAAATAATCAGAAAGTCATTGGCATATCCTCAACTTCATATATAAAAACTATCTATACAAACTCAGCCTACAAATTGGGGGGGGGAAATATACTATATTTTGAAACATAAAAAAGTTTGAATTACCCATCTCTTTCTTTCTTTGGTCTTCATTTCATCATACACAAAGGGAACATGCAAGGGAGAAAGAATTTTTAAGGCATTTATTGAGACAGTCAATAAATTAGTTCAAGTAAAAGAAAAAAAAAATACTTCCACGTCTCTCATGTTTTTCCAGAGCTTTGAAGGAAACACATAAACTTCCATCAGAACTTGGATAGATGTATTTTAATTTTGTTTATTCCTTCTTTTATTTTAATTTGACCAGAGAGAGGCAGAGGTAAAGTGAGAAAGCAAGCCAGTAGGTCTGAGACTTGAACTGTGTTCAGCCATGTGGGAGTGTCCAATCTCTTAAGCACCACACCACCTGCTGGCTCAACACTTGGATAGAAATTTTGAGAGCCACATGAATCTCAGGAAGTAAATAACTTTATCTGATATTTCTGATTAGGATTTGAGCCTAAACTCAAAGATTATATACACTTTTGGTCTTCTTCTCAAGACCCATGATTTCCTCATATTCCTTCTGAAGAAGCTGCAAATATTGATATATCCTATACATCCTCACATTTTGGGTGGTGCTGGTGCCATGGAATTTTTCAAAAGTATTTTGTAAAAGGGCTTCTCACCTCCTGAATGGCATTCAATTATTACTTTGTTCCTGAAGGTAATTTATCTGAGACTGACCTCTAGAACTGGTGTTCTGTTCACTATGTTTTTGAATTTCTTTAATCAGTAAACTTTGAGGGATTGATTCAAACTACCATGGGATAGCTTGCAAGAAAAATAATCGTCTGTCTACTGAGTAAATGATCTGCACTAGGAAGTTTACATTCATTCTTATTTAATCTTTTCAGCAGCACAATCCTCATTTTACAGATAAGTGAATGGGTACAGAGAGATTGTGTTAGTTAAAAATGTAGCAGCATTGGGGCCGGCAGGTGGCATGGTGGTTAAGGGCGCTGGGTTCTCACATGGCCGACCGTGGTTCAAGTTCTGGACCTGGCGGCTTGCTTTCTCACTCTCTCTCCCTCTCTCTCTCTCACTCTGTCCCTCTCTGGTCAAATTGAAATAAACAAATGAATAAATAAGAAATAAAAAGTTAAATAAAATAATTATTAAAAAAAAAAAGTAGCTGCATTGGGACCAGCAGATGGCATGGTCGTTATGTTGTTAGACTCCCACATGGCCAACTGAGGTTTGAGTCCTGAACCCAGTGGCTTCAAAAATCATGCTGGGTACATGTTCTCTCTCTCTCTCTTTTTTTTTTTTTGGAGAGGTTTTCGCTATAGGGTGCATGCGCTTGTCAGACAGAGAGAGAGAGCCATAGAGACAGAAAGTGAGAAAGTCACCCCCCAGAGGGGATGGTCATGCCGCAATCCCTTCTCCTCCATTCTCCTCTTGGGATCTTGGGCACACATGCACACGCACCCGGCGTGAGTTTTAAGCCACCCGGTCTGGGATGTGAACCGCGGTCGACTACATGGGAGTCCATCGACTACATGGGAGTCCAACGACATAGCCATTACGCTAACTGCTGGTTCCCCTGGGTACAGGTTCATACCCAAGATCCCGGGAGGAGAATGGAAGAGAAGGGGTTGCAATATGACCATCTTCCCGGGGAGCAGGAGGGAGTATGGGGGGTGACTTATTACTTTCCCTCTCACTGTGTCTGTCTGTCTGTCTGTCTGTCTCTCTCCCTGGTAAGTGCACAAACCCTAAGGATTAAAAAAAAAAAAAAAAAAAAAAAAACGAAAAAAAAGAAAAAGAAAATGACAGCAGTGTCAAGGTTCAAACCCTGGCCTGCCTAACCTCTAGTCTGGGCTTGTTTTGGTATGATAGGTTCCTTCTTTGCCAGTGAGCCATCCATTGTGCCTGAGAAAAGGCCATTTGGTCACCAAATTTGAACTCCTCTGTGCATATTTAGTTTAAAATCTATGTTCAGTTTTCTTTCTTTACATTTCAAATAATAGTTGCTGACAAATACACTCTACAGATATGATGGTGCCACAGTCTGTTTTGTTGCTAATAACAGAAAATACCCAACATTGGGTGATTTATAAAAATAAGAGTTGATTCAGTTCATGGTTTGGAGGTCCAAGGTTCAGGGACCATATCTAGTAAGTGTCTCTGTAGAGTCCTGATCACATCACGAGGATAAGAGCAGAGCAGAGTGGCGGTCCTTGGGTCTCTGTTTTGGTCTCATTTCCTTTCCTGATAAACCTGGTAGCCAGTGTAATGACCTTAGTCTTAATTCTTCCCAAAGGCTTCATCTTTTGACACTGTAACTGGACAAAGATTTTACTCTCTTAATCCCATTATAGTGACTGAACAGATAAATTTTTGGAGGACATATTCAAACTGTAGTAGATGAGATTAGCGTTGTTGCTCTTTTTTTCTTAGACTATTAGTTCATTTTTTATCCTCTGATGTAATATGACTAAAGTAGATGGGAAGGGACTTCCTTCCTTGCCAGTGAGCCTCCTGCTTGTTTTAAACAATAGTTTATAGTCCATGCAGCTCTGGAGAGCTTCCTTGACCAAGACCATAGTCCTAGCAATTTAGAAAAGATGCTTTATTCTGGCATCATTGTCATAAACATAATGCATATATTTAAGGTATATGATATGTTTGACACTATAGACTTGGGAAGCTATTACTGTAATCAGGATAGTGAGCATATTCATCACCCCCCAAATATTTACTTATGTCCCTTTCCTTTCTACCCCTCTCTATGTCATCCAGCCCAAGCAGCTACTGATCTGCTTTCTGTCATTATAAATTAGTTTGCATTTTCCAGAATTTGCTACAATAGAAATCATAATGTACTCCTTTTACCTAGCTACTTTCACTCAATACAATTATTCTGATGTGTATCTATGTTGTTAGGTATTCCTATAGTTCATTCTCTTGTTGAGAAGTAGTCTGTGCTAAGAATGTGCTATGATTTATCTATTGTTCTATTGGATATTTGGGTTGTTTTCAATTCTTGGCTATTGCAAATAAAATGGCTATGAATCTCTGTGCACAAGTGTTTGAAGGAGTATGCCCTCTACATAGAATGAATGATTGTTAATAGTTTTCCATATTTGTTATAAGAGATGAAGCAATATTTGAGTGGATCCTTTACTGCTCATACTTATAACTGTGATATAATAGATTTCCTAACTACTTCCCAGTTGAGAGAATTGAATGACATTACTGATCTGAAAGTACTTGTTAAATTGTAAATCAGGGACCAGCAGTTGGAGTAATGACTGTGTCGCTGGACTCCCATGTAGTCGACCATGGTTCCAGTCCTGGTCACGGTTAAGTCCAGTGGCTTAAACTCATGCTGGGTGCGTGTGAGTGTGTGCTCAAAATCTCAAGAGGAGAATGCAGGAGAAGGGATTGTGGCATGGCCACCCCCCCTGAGGGGTCATTGCCTGCTTTCTGTCTCTCTGTCTCTCTCTTTCTGGCAAGCACATGCATTCTATAGCAAAAACCTCTCCAAAAAAAAAAAAAGAAAATGTAATTCAGCCTTTAAAAATGAGCTGAAGGAAGGACAATACCAAGAGACTCAGGGTTTTTGGTCTTTAGTGGGGATCGAGCCCCACAGAAAGCTTTCTTTCATAATTAACTTACTTTATAATATCCTGAGCATTGCTATTAATGATTACGAGTTAGTACACTCATAAGCATATTGTTTACTGCCTTTAGGAATCAAATTATTTTTTGCTGGATTAAGTCTTTAGGACATAATGTAAACCACTGGGAAAATGTGATTTTACTTTACTAGCATTTTTGGTGGAAATAAGAATGAATCCTTACAGAGGGTTTATTTATACCTGGGAAAGATTCAGATTTAAGTGATACATGATGGGACTTCAAAAAGTTCAAGGACGGGAACCAGCAGTTAGCGTAATGGCTATGTCGTTGGACTCCCACGTAGTCGACCGCAGGTCGTGTCCCGGACCCGGTGGCTTAAAACTCACGCCGGGCGCGTGTGCGTGCGTGCCCAAGATCCCGAAAGGAGAATGGAGGAGAAGGGATTGCGGCGTGACCATCCCCTCTGGGGGGTGATTTCTTGCTTTCTGTCTCTATGTCTCTGTCTGTCTGGCGAGCGCACGCGCCCTATAGTGAAAACCTCTCAAAAAAAGAAAAAGTTCAAGGAAAAAAAATATGAGTTAATTTTGGTGTGAAAGAAATTGAAATCTGTGCATTTTTTTTATAATACACATTTTCAATGATTTTAAAAAGCTTTTACTTTACAAAATCTCCTCACCTAACATTTTAGTTTTGTTTTGAAGTTGATTTTTATAGTTAGTTTTTCCTTTCTTGAAGGGAAGTGATAGTGAGAACTATTTGAACATTCCCCAAGAGAACTAGTCCCGTCATTTCCTTCAGCTTTAAATTAAAAATTGGTTCTTTAACTGCAGTGGTTTATCCAGAAGACCTTGTATTCTATGCAAAAATTTTCCTATCAGCTTTTATTTTTCTCTAATCCATCTGATTTCACATGGAATATTGCAGAGCAGCATCTCGAAATAAAGAAAAATGAGTCTGCTTTGGTAAATATTAAGGGTTTCATCTTTCATAACTTTTACTTTTCAATATTTCCTTCCTCTGGATTTGTACAAGCCAGAGGGGCCTGCTAAGCTTTGGAAGAAATAACCGGGGAGAACTCCCTCAGAAGCTGTTCTTAACGAGCTTGTGGAGCCTGCACTTCACACACCTTCTTGCTTTAAAACAACAGATGGAAAAGAGCCAGGAAGAACTTCCATGGAGTCCTGCTCTCCCTGGGCTACAAATCTCCTTGAGGGCATGGAATCTCAGTTATCAGGGCTGATGCTAGACTTGAGGCACATTTTTAAAAAAATCACTTTATGACTCTGCCTGAAGATGTTTTGAATAATGAAAACATAATAAATGATGCAAACATTCTTGCCAAAGATCATGAACCTACATTAGACTATTACGATGCTAAAGAAAATAGGCCCATTTGTTCCAAATCAGTGGGACCATGACTGAATTCTACTTTACTGTGACATTATTTTATGATTTAATTTCTTTTATTTAAAATTATAATTAAATAATTTTTAGTTATGAGACATAACTATGGTTTAAAATGATACAAATGATATGTATTTTTCTTTTTTTGAGGGAGATTTTTTTGTTATAGGGCATGTATGATCACCAGAGAGACAGAAAGTGAGAAATCATCCCCCAGCGGGAATGGCCACACTGCAATTCCTTCTCCTCCATTCTCCTCTTGGGATTTTGGGCATGCAGGTACATGCGTCAAGCATGAGTTTTAAGCTGCCAGGTCCAGGACTCAACCTGTGGTCAGATATGTGGGAGTCCAGTGACATAACCACTTTGTCACTGCTGGTTCCCAAATCTGCTGGTTCCCAAATGAAATATCTGTTGAAGTTTTTTTTAGATTTATTTAGTTTCATTTACTATTATTTTAAAAATAATTATTTATATAATTATTTTTAAAATAGCTATAATTTATATAATTATTTGTTATTATTATTATTTTTTTCCGGAGAGGTTTTTTGCTTTAGGGCGCGTGCGCTCGCCAGACAGACAGAGAGAGACAGAGAGACAGAAAGCGAGAAATCACCCTCAGG
>NW_006205542.1:5680925-5698030 GCF_000334495.1 Tupaia belangeri chinensis
GCAAACCGCAGTCGACTACATGGGAGTCCAGCGACATAGCCACTACGTTAACTGCTGGTCCCTGTTATTATTATTTCTTAATTTGACCAGATAGAGAGGGAGAGAGTAAAAGGAAAGTGAGAAAGCAAGTCATCAGGTCTAGGACTCAAACTGTGGTTGGCTATGATGGAATCCAGAGCCTTAACCACCATGCCACCTGCTGACCCCATCTTGGGAAATTTTACTTCCACTCCTGTCCCTGCCCACCCTATTCTTTCAAGTTACCTACCTCATAGAAACTATTATTTACCAAGTTCACCTGTCTCCTTTGGACAGCATGATTTAAATGGTGGTGATATTTAGCATTCAATAGGAACAAGGTGATCAGACACCAGTGAAATTAATGGCAACTTTTTTTTTTTCCTCTCTCTCTGCTGTATATTTTCTTAAGTAATTTGTTAACAACAACACTGCCAAGCACAGTAGACGGGCTCTCTGTAGAGAGCATTTCCGATTCCTGGGAGGAAGAAGGAATACAACACCTGTGTTATCTATCTCTTGAAAATCACCTAGATTCATGTTCTAATTAGACAATTCCTTTATCTGAACTGCATTCCATTTCCAGGATTTGGAAGAGCTAAAGAATTGGAGAGAAAGGGACCTTTCAATCCTCATGACATCACTTTTCAAAGAGGATATGGAGAAAGTAATTTAAAATTTGAGAAGAGTCTGATTCTCTTACTTACCTAAATCCTAACACATGGATTTCTTTGAATCCTGGAAGTTTCTTAAATACCTTTTGAATCTGCAGAAAGAAATTTATAAAATATTCTTTAGTTCTAGTGGGTCAGATATTACCTAACTGAAAAAGTCTAAACACTTTTGAAGAGTTAGGAGAAAAAATGGGGATGGAAAATTGAAACAACAAATGAGGCCATATCTTTGTTCTCAGTTATTTCTGAAACCCAGAGGAACGTATTTTGCTACTTATTTAAAAGCTGTAATTGGGTGGTTCTGACCTGCTTTAATGGTTACTTTACATAAAATATACAATAACTTTAAAATGTATTTGGAGGAAATTTTTGGCTGTAGGATTTTTGCTTATACATACAAAATAATACTGTGGCCCTTCCTTATCCTTGGGGGATATATTCCAAGACCCTGGGGAGCTGCCTGAAACTGCAGGTAATACTGAACCTCACCTATGCTGCTTTTCCTGTACATACATTTGTATAGTAAAGTTTAATTTATAAATTAGGCAGAGTAAGAAATTAGTAATATCCAATTATAAAATAGAAAAATTGTAACAATATTATGTAATAAAAGTTATGTGAATAGATCTCTCAAAATATTTTGTTGTGCCATGTTTAACTATTTCTGTACTATGGTTGACCACAGATAACTAAAACTATGGAAAGTGAAACCACAGATAAGATGGGGACTACTGTATGATATTTTCTGACTCTAACTATAGTTAACTACAATATTTTTGAGTTAATTGTATAGTTTGGAAAGATCTAGTCTAATAGATTAGACTAGTTCTTTGATTCACCGAAGGTCACATTTTCTTCATTAATTTGCCTTTCTTGTGAGGCCTGTTACCAGGCTATTTTACAATGGTTATATTAATTCCTCCCCAGCCCACAACAACCTGACTTCTGACCCTGAGTTCCCCCAGAAGGAAGGTTTCTCTCTAGGTCACTGTCTCTTGGCTCTCTCTAAAACCAGAGGTATTTTCCATTCCTCCTTCACTCAGTTGCTGCTCTACTTCTTTAGTTTCTCTGTCTTTCAATCTATAAAGTTTGGTGAATCAAAGAGCTAATCTAATCTGTTAAATTAGAATCTGTTTCTTCATTTTGTTTAGGCATACCAGCCATTTTGAATTTAATAAATGCTTTTAACACTGTAGATATATTTCCAAACTATATAATTAACTAAAAAATATTGTAGTTAACTATAGTTAGAGTCAGAAAATGTTATAATAGTAGTCCCCACCTTATCTATAGTTTCACTTTCCACAGTTTTAGTTATCTGTAGTCAATCATAGTCCAGAAATAGTTCCAATAGTTTCTCAGTCTTTCAATTTCTTTGTGCCATCTTATTTCTGTCTTCACTCTCCACTTTAAAAATGAGGAGGCTGCAAACTTCCATCCTCAGCCTCCTCCTTGCTCTCACTCTTCTATTTATTTCATAAGCTCGACTGTAGGTCTCCTGCTAGGGAGGCCCTGGGATCACTGTTACATAGACTGCCCTACCCAGTTTTCTTGTAGGAAGGCCTGGAAGCAAGAGAGACTAAGAGGAAGGGATAATAGTTTAGTAGTGAAGCTTGGGAGAGAAAGAACGGTGAATGGTAAGGTTGAACAGAAGAGCAGAGACTCATTCCTGTCCTCTCCTGTCTTTCCTTCCCTCTCCCTCCTTTTGGGGAGATCTTGTTTTCTCTCATGACGTCAATGATCACTCAATACATGGCCTTTAGTTTTCCACGTAAGTATTCCAACATTTGCCACCAATTAAATCTTCCCAAGTAAGAGTGATTCTCTTTTCCCTAAATTTGCCTTCCTTCCTGGCCTTGCCATCTTGATCAGGGTCATAAGCAACCATCATCTTCCATGCCAGAAAGTCCAGTATCCCCAGATACCTTCTTTCTATGCCTTTCACATGCAGCCAGCAACTCCTTTTGGTTTGAATTGCACAGTGATTTTTGTTTCAGTCATATTCTTCTTATTTTCATGCCCGGCACTCCCTCATGTTCCTTCCTGCACTGCTGAAATGGGTTTCTGTGTGTGGGGGTGGGCAAGGGAGGAGAAATGGTTTTCTGGGTGTGTTGGGAAGGGGAAGGGGAGAAGGACGATAATTTTTCTCTAAGTTAAACATTTTGTATCATTTGCTCTTTACTAAAAATCCCTTGATGGGATACACTGCCTATTAAATAAGGTCCAGTTCTTTAGACTGGCCTTTCAAACCTTCCAGGCTCTATTGCCTTACCATTTTGTACCAGTCTCTACCTTCCTATTCCACTCTGGGCAATATTATTTCCTTGGCCAACATTGTGTCCTCTAGTGACACCAAACTGACTCCTATGTCTTCCCCTATACAACATGCACTTCTATTTTTCCAGGCTTCTTTGAATGATGTTTTCTTACCCCAAGGTCATGTCTCCTCATCTTCTGCTCATTGATTGCTCCCCCATCCCATATCCATTTTCAAAGCCAGCCCAAACATCTTCTTTAATGAAAAGCATTCGTAGAGCCCCAAAGCCAGGCTCAATTATTTCTTCTTTCTGCTAGTCTAGAATTTATTAAAGTATGTCTCACAAATTTCTGTGAGGTGTATATCAGTTTTCCTCACTGATACTATGCTCCCCAGCTTCAGGCCTCATGTCTTGCTTGTTCACCTTTATTTCCTCTCCTCCCAGTATCTAAGAGATTGGCATTTACATAGGAGGGACTCAGAAATTTGTTTGCACCGAGTGTATCTCTTCACTCTCTAAACTCATCAACATGCCACTGCACAATCACCAAATCTAAAATTACTGCTGACTTACATTATCCATGCCGAAGGCTAGAGCAGTGATGCTCAGATACCCCAAATCATCAACTACATTGACTTCTGGAGTGCATTGTGGGCTCCCCCCAAGCAGACTCATTTACTTTCTAATTATATTTTATGTGCTATTATTAAAGATGGTTTCTATTCCCTGAACATATAGGAACTGCAGTGATGAAGGTAGCTCAGTTTTTGGGTGACAAGGACGTACGCATATTGGCCTGGGTCTACATATTGGATCCACTACTCTCTAGCAGCAAGGCCTTGAGTTTATTGCTTAATGCTTCTGAATCTTGATCTCCTTTGCCAAAATGTGATGATAGTACTTAAATCATTTGGTTGCCATAAGCAATAACTATAGAGTAACAAGTGCCTGGCAGACAGAAGGACAGAGTTAGTGATACTGTATTATTAGTTCTTATTCTCTCTCTCTTACCGGATTACTAGCTCCTTAAGGGCTTGGTTTGTTTGACTCCGTCAGTGACTACACAGCATGGAGCCTGGCCAGGGTCGAGCAAGCTTTCAGTAAGTTATTTTTGGAAGACTCAGGGGAGAGGACAGGATAAGGATTTCTATGGAGGTCAGGGGCAGGGAGCTGGAGGGTAATAAGTTTATGCACCTTATCCTGTCATGGACCTAACAGGGAAGAGCTGGGAGATGCAGTTCTTCAGAGTTCATCTTTATTGTGGGGGCAGGCAAGAAAGGAGTGTGCACATGCTTTAGGTCTGTTCTGGTTTTTGGGTCAAACAGCTTTGCGAAATTTGTCATGTCATTGCAGTAACAGCACCAGGGACTGAACACGTAAGTGTGAGCTGCAGTTTTTGGAGCAGGAGATTCAGACCTTTAATCATCTCTCTTCTTTGCCCAGAATACTGGAGACACTTTATCCATAAGACAATCAGGCACAAAGCTGCCCTGTAGAAGCCGGCAGCTGCACCACTGACAGCAGGGAGGACTGCTGAGCAGAGCGTCCTCTCCTCCAGCTCCATGGCACTGTCTGGGATGGAGGGTGTTTGTTGTTTTTGTCTGTGTCCTCTTTGTGAACCTGTCTATGATTGTTTAAGAACCAGCTTTGCTTAGGAGGGTGTCGAAGGCATCCAGGGAGGAGATGACAAAAGTCTTCACTTAATTCTGCTAAATAATCTTCAGAGGGACCTCCCAATCATGAAGCACTAGCCAGTAAATTGCTAATTAAGTGCCCAGTTAACCTTATTAATAATACTAAATGCACAGGGGCCTCTGTGATTCTGCTGGAATGTGTATTAATGGGACTATAAAAAGGCAGCCGTGTTGAGTTCTCGTGAATGTTTGCACAGGATAAAGTATTCAGACAACAACTAAGCAATTTCTTTTGACATTTGTATCAAATTGCTCATTAGGTTTATTGTGGAAATTAAATTACTGCAAGGCACTGTCCATTAATTCCTGATTAGGCTCGAATGGCTGTGCTAATGCAGGCATTGGCCTTGGAGATGCAGATTGGTTATCTGATGGCAGGCTGGAGATGTTGAGTCCCTGCTCAGGATCCTGATAGGGAAATAGGCTGTGAACAGAGGGGCTCTTCAGAGAAACCAGTGACTGTACCAAGTGGAACCAGCTAGACCAAGGCAATGGGTCTTCAGAACAAGATGGGGCAAGCAATTGCTTTGGCGAGCAATTTTTCAAAGACTTGAAGGAGCATATACATTTAATCATAATCAATAGTCTTTTCCCCATAAATATTTATTTGGGGAAAATAGGAAGCACAGCATAGTGGTAACCAAGGATTCTGGTGACACGCTGTCTAGCTTGGAGTCTCAGGTCTGCCAGTAATAGGTGTGCTCATCACTGAGCATTTAATTAATTTCCTTGTGATTCAGTTTTCTAACATATGAAAAAGGGAACTAGAGGGACCAGCAGGTGGCGTGGTGGTTAAGGTGTTGGATACTCCCATGTGGTCAACCACAGTTTGAGTCCTGGACATGGTGGCTTACTTTCTCACTTTTTTTCTCTCTCTCTCTGAGTGTGTGTCTCACTCTGGTCAAATTAAAAAATAAATGAATGAATAAGTAAAATTAAGAAAGAAAAAGGTAAATAGGATTACATATCTGATTGTGTGAAAAACTAAATGAGTTAATACATATAAAGCATCAAAATAATGCTATTATTTCTATACAAGGCAGTTTAGACTTAGAAAGGAACTTTGAAGTCATCTTCTTTGATTTTTAATATCTGAGGCCAGGAAAATAAGTATCCCAAATTCTCATGGCTGATTCTTGGCAGAAATAGGGCTGGGACACAGATTTTTAAAAAATCCCAATGTATTTGTATTATTTTATATCAGGTAGTTTAAGGTATTTAGAAAATTAACAATAAGTCAATAAAGAGTCAATGGCCAATTGTCCAACTTTGAAGATGTTCTCATTACGCTAAGGATTTGCTGAAAAGAATATTTCAGAAGTTAAATGGAAAAGTTAATAAACTATTCTTAATTCATTCTAATAATCCATCTCTAAGTACTTCTATGCTTCATCCCATGCTGTCAGGTGTTGGATACTCCCATGTGGTCAACCACAGTTTGAGTCCTGGACATGGTGGCTTACTTTCTCACTTTTTTTCTCTCTCTCTCTGAGTGTGTGTCTCACTCTGGTCAAATTAAAAAATAAATGAATGAATAAGTAAAATTAAGAAAGAAAAAGGTAAATAGGATTACATATCTGATTGTGTGAAAAACTAAATGAGTTAATACATATAAAGCATCAAAATAATGCTATTATTTCTATACAAGGCAGTTTAGACTTAGAAAGGAACTTTGAAGTCATCTTCTTTGATTTTTAATATCTGAGGCCAGGAAAATAAGTATCCCAAATTCTCATGGCTGATTCTTGGCAGAAATAGGGCTGGGACACAGATTTTTAAAAAATCCCAATGTATTTGTATTATTTTATATCAGGTAGTTTAAGGTATTTAGAAAATTAACAATAAGTCAATAAAGAGTCAATGGCCAATTGTCCAACTTTGAAGATGTTCTCATTACGCTAAGGATTTGCTGAAAAGAATATTTCAGAAGTTAAATGGAAAAGTTAATAAACTATTCTTAATTCATTCTAATAATCCATCTCTAAGTACTTCTATGCTTCATCCCATGCTGTCTCTTTCTTTTTGAAGACTATAAAAATGATTCTTTACATTTTATTAACTGAATGCAGGTGCAGAGAAAGGTTGGAGGTTAAGGAGCTTTCACTTATTCATCATCTATCTGGCTGAGGGGGGGTTAGTACTGAATTTTCCAAGTATGAGAAGTGGAGGCCCATTTGTTCCCTGGCCATGCTGTAGGATCCATGAAGACCAGGATATTCATGATGTAGTTCAGTTATGGAATCTCATGGATGTTTCTAATTTTAGTTGCATATGTTAAAAAAAAATTGAGTGGTTAACTATATCCCAAGCTCTGCAGTGAGAAGTTAGCCTTCCTTATGATAAAGGATGTTGAACACTTTTTCATATGCCTTTTGGCTGTTTGTATGTCACCCTTAGAGAGTTGTCTATGCAGCTCATTTACACATGTTTTAATTGGGTTGATTTTAAAAAAAAATACAAATCAAAACAACAATGAATTACTACCTAACCCCATTTACAATGGCTAATATTAAAAAAATAAAGAATGATAAGTGCTGGTGAGGCTGTGGTGAAAAGGAAACTCTCTTACACTGTTGGTGGGAATGTAAGTTAGAATAACCACTGTGGAGAATAATACAGAAGTTCCTCAAAGGCCTACAAATAGAACTATCACATGATCCAGCAATTCCACTCCTGGAAATCTACCCAAAGAATACACTCAGCCAGAAAAGCACTTGCATGCCCACATTTATTGCGGCATTATTCAAAATTGCTAAGACATGGAACTACCCGAAATGTCTATGAACAGATGAATAGATTTTAAAGGTGTGGCACATATACCTATAAAATACTACTCAGCCATAAAATACAGTGAGACTCTGGCATTTGAAAGAGAGTGGATGAATATGGAAGATTTACTGCTAGGCACAGCAAGCCAGACTATGAAAGAGAGGAATTATAGGTGCCTGCTCAATATATACTGAATGTCTATACTCTATGGTAGAAACTGAAAGATTGGAAGGTATAAAAGTATGAAGAACAACTGTGGATACTAGAGACAGTGTGAAAGGAGGGTGGGAAATGGGGGGGGGTGAGAGGGAAGGAATCAGGGGAAAAAGAAAGAAGCAAAACATTTAAGGGACACAAAAATGGAAAATTACCTGTTGATAATAATGAGTATGGTAATATCTTTGACTAATATACAGTCTATTCATGCTGGGAAAATTAATTTTGTTTCTTATAATGACACACAGTGATTGAATGTAAAAAAGGTTAGGCTTCAGAGATAAAAGAAAGAGTTCCTGCTTTCAAAGGGAAGATGTGACAACAGTAGGGCCAGGTATTAATGAGCCCAGTAGAGAGGCTTGAACATAGAATAGGAAAAGGAATTTTCCAAAGTGCTGAGAATGAGATTTGGGGAAGGATATTTGGGACAGAAAGGCTAAAAGTGAAGACAATTTGCGCATAATTTGTTTTTCTGGAAACCAGAATGCAAAGGAAGGGGATGATGAAAAACTGGTTTAAGACAAGGCTGAAAGGGAAGGCAGAAGTCTTTATCATGGCATTTGGATTCCAAACATAGCATAGTAGTTGGATTTATCTATCAGGATATTGAAGAGTGTTTGCATTTAATCAGGGACAAACAGATATGGCGATAATCAGAGACAGAAGAGACATCTTGGGAAACGGCCTCAGTTTAGTAATTAATGACACGGACAACATAACTGCCTTACTATTTGTCACCCATGAAAAATGTCATGTCTTTAAATTACATCAAACTTCAGAAATATTATGTAAAGACAAAATATTATGAGTTAAAAATTCGTATTTCAATTCAGCATGTTCTTTAGTGGGTGCCTATGTGATCATTTTATTTTAACCACTTTATTGAGGTACAATTGTCACATAAAAGTTATACATATTTAATGTATACTTCTCAGTGAATCGGGGGTAAGTATGTAACCATGAAATCATCATCACAATGCTTATTGTAGACAGACTACCTACATAACAGCTTTCAGTTAAGTGATATTAAAGATCTACTAATATTAAAAAATCTAAATGAAAATAACTTTTAAGAATGAAAAAGCTCAGATAGAAAACTTTCTTGGAGGTGCATTTGTTCTAACATTTTGGGACCCATTGTGATTTTCCTTTTCTTTTTAAGATGGTCACAAGTCATTGGAACTAACGAGCCAAAAGTGTTTATGTTTGATCGGCTCCTAGGTTCTGAGTTGTGACATGGGATGTGATTTTACGGGTTGGGCTCACTCACCTGAAGTTGAGACTTTGCTGCTAGCTCCTGGTAAGATGGGGACTGGGAGTCAGCGAGCTCTGTGTTGAACTTCTGGTTTGCCAGAGAGATGCTGAACTCTACTTTTTGCTCCAGTGGGCCCTCAGACACATCAATAAATTCTGTTTCTCCTTCCTGAGTTAAAAAAAGGACTTTAATTAACATAAACCACATACAAATGGTTACATTTTATATATAATGTATATGTTGATTTATCTCAAGAACTGGACTATGAAGGCTCAAGTGTTTTTTTTTTTTTTTTTTTTGAGAGATTTTCACTGTAGGGCGCGTGCGCTCGCTAGACAGACAGAGAGAGACATAGAGACAGAAAGCGAGAAATCACCCCCCAGGGGGGATGGTCACGCCGCAATCCCTTCTCCTCCATTCTCCTCTCGGGATCTTGGGCACGCACGCACACGCGCCCAGCGTGAGTTTTAAGCCACCGGGTCCGGGACACGAACCGCGGTCGACTACATGGGAGTCCAGCGACATAGCCATTACGCTAACTGCTGGTTCCCAAGGCTCAGGTGTTTTTAGATTACAGTCCTATTAACTAGCCTATGAAATTTCTGTGAGAGACAAAGTTCTTAAGCTTTACTGATTAATTATTAGCTACTTGAGAACGCTGTCATTTTATGCCTGTGTGATCTTCATGATGTGTTTGCATATGTATACACACACACGCACATAACATTCATGTGTATAGTCACATATTTAAAGGGATTTGAAAAATGGAATCGATCGGGACTCTAAAAAGTCATTGAAAAATGGAATTAAAGTATAATTTTATTTTGATGCCAAAATATTTTGACAACCTTGCACAGTTTTTTCATAATACATATTTTCCACGAACTTTTTGAAGACCCTTCATAAATATTGCTGATGCATCCCACTTAGATGGTTGACTTTATAAATACTCATTTGTGAGGACTAGCTTAGACAAAATAACCTATGGATTCTGAAATGTTTAATACAATACTTTTAAGAGAAGTGTCTAGACTAGTTTAATGAGAATATCTGTGTTTGACTCTCACATAGAAAATATTTAGAAAGTACTTTCTCTCTGAAGGAATGACATTTTGGGGTCATCTTTGGAAACATATACCTAAGAATAAGAGCACTGTCTGAGCATCCAGATTTTGCCTTGTTCCCAAAGGACCAGAAATCATTGTTTTTGCTTTTTAAGTTCACAAACAAGCAGGGGTCTTCCATTGCTCTGAATTCACTTGGCTTCCGTGGTACAGAGCAAGCCTTGAGCTGGGTTTCAACATGGATTTGATAGATTTACAAACTCAGGTACCCAGAGGATACTCGAATATTTACTGCTTTCTTAAAAGTGTTAAAAGAATTATGTCTGAAAAAGTGAATGTTTCTGATTACATACATGATCTCTTTCAGTGAAATTAGAGGCATGAAGGTGAAAGAGGAGAACAACTCATGAAATTTCCCTGCAGGGCAGAATGACAACTGGTAGCAGGTGGATTTCCTCCTCATTTCTTTCCACCAACTCTCCTTGTCCATAGGCAAAGACAACAGAGCAGTCTCTAACATTAATAGGGCACATGGAGGACATAGAGTCATACTTAGTAGTTTACTGATGTTCGTTAAAAAATGTTCATTCATTCATTTATTCAAAAGATACACTGAGCATCTGTGTGGGTGTAACACAGTGCTATGATCTATTGGAAACTGAAAGAAAATTATGGCATATGGTATTCTTTTCTAGAATCTTATTTCATTAGGCAGATTGGAAGTTCACATGAAACTCTAGGTGAATTCTTTAAATATATTAGTGAGAAGGTCCTAACCAAAGGTATCCTCAGCCACTGGATTAATTTTTCATGCCTGTCATTTGGCGCCTTCAGAGACTGCCTATGCATACTTTTTGTTGACATTCAAGGCTCTCTGTAGTCTGATTCCTACCTGTTTGAATAATTTTAGTCTCACTTCTCTGCCCTGACAGCCAAATTCATCTAGTCACTGTTGTTCAGACACTGCATTGCCAGTCTCCTGACTGGGAACCTTTCTCTCTGCTCTCCATCCCCACCCCCAACAATCACACACACACACACACACACACGCACACGCACACGCACACACACACACACCATGTAGCCACAGAGGAGGCTTTTTTTTTTTTTTTAATTTTTTTACTAATATGCTGGGATTCATTTGAGATAATATATCTTCTTATCAACTAGGGAAGAAGAAATTTCTGCTTCTTTTAAATTCCTATCATTGATTAGTACCTGACTTGCTCACTTGGTACCTATGACATACTCACAGCCTTTATATGCAAACTTCATGGCCCCACATATCATATTCATACCCTTGAATCCAGCATGATTCTCAAAGTTCACCGAATCTCTCAAAGCGAAGAATCATGGGGCTATAGAGGCAGGGTAAGGAATGAAGACAGCCAGGTTCTAGTCTGCCATTCCTTATATGTGAGGGGTCTTCAAAAAGTTCATGGAAAGTAAATATGAAAAAACTGGATGGATTTCAATTTATTTATTTATTTATTTATTTTTTTTTTGAGAGGTTTTTGCTATAGGGGACGTGCGCTCACCAGACAGACAGAGAGAGACATAGAGACAGAAAGCGAGAAATCACCCCCCAGGGGGGATGGTCACGCCGCAATCCCTTTTCCTCCATTCTCCTCTCAGGATCTTGGGCACGCACGCACACGTGCCCGGCGTGAGTTTTAAGTCACCGGGTCCAGGACGTGAACCACGGTCGACTACGTGGGAGTCCAGCGACATATCATTACGCTAACTGCTGGTTCCCTATTTATTTATTTTGCACACTGAAATTAACTCGTACTATAATTCCATTTTTCATGACATTTTTTAAAATAAATTTTTGCCATAAAGCACATGTGCATGCCAGAGAGAGACAGAGACAGTAAAAGGGAATATGAGAAATCACCCCTCAGCGGGGATGGCCATGCTGCAATCCCTTCTCCTCCATTCTCTTCTTGGGATCTTGAGCATGTACATGCACACTCACATGGCATAATTTTCAAGCCAGCAGGTCTAGGATTTGAACGGTAGTGGGCCATGTGGGAATCCACCAACATAACATACCATCTGCTAGCCCTTTCCAAGAACTTTTTGAAGCCCTCCCTTGTATTTCTGTCTTCTTTGAAGTCTGCCCCCCCTCCCCCCCCAGCAATGACAGCCACTTTGTTATTTGGTAGTCATGAGAACAGTGTTTTCCTGCTTTAGTAGAAAAAAACTGAGTGTCTGGTCTCCAAGCCATTGGGGAGGTTAAAAATACATACTCTGTTAAAAAAATATGCCAGAAGGCATATGCATATAAGAGAGAGAAGAAGAAAGAAAAAGTACCCCCAATGGGATCTGGTCACACCACCTCAGTCCCCTTTTCTCGATTGCTTCATCCTGTCAGGTTCCTGGGCATGTGCACCTGGCTTGTTTTTTGAGCTGCTGACCAGGATTTGAACTGTAGCCGGTCATGTAGGATCTGGCTTCCTACACAGAGTGCTTATCCACTGTGCTATAGTCTAGCCTGTAACAAATTCTCTCCTTGTTTGAGAGCCAACATTAATTTATTCAGTCTTCATTCTGCATACCTCAGAGTGGTGGTCCTTAAGCCTTCTTGCCTTTGAACCCTTTTTATTTTCCCCCATTTGACAAGCATTGTTTGAATGATTTTGATATCTTTCTGACCAGTCTGGACATGACAGAAAACAAAAGCTCTACTTTTATTGTGAACATGGGCAATAGAGTGGAGAAAAACTTTGGAGGAGAAAAACCTTCATTGATTGATTGATTTCATTCCTTCTAGTGCTTGGTGAGTGCCTACTATGTTTAAAGGTCTGTTAGGTACTGGGGAAAAGGGCTCCTGCCTTCCAGAATTTATAATTAAATTGCTTCTTGTAATTACCCACTTTATCCTCATTCTCTTATTTCTTTAATAATAATGCCTAGAAAGAAGTTAGAACTACTAATAGAACAAAATCATTGACTCTTAATCAGAGTGGTAATGTTGAATGACTAGTCATCTATTCTTTTTTTTTTTTTTTGCCAAACAGGCATAGAAAGAGTTAGATTGACTCAGAATTTCTTACTGTTGTAGGCATCTTGCTAATGTTGAGGGTGGTATTGAGAATCTCATTGAGGACTATGTCATCAGGAGTGAGAGGGAGAGGCCCGAGTGAGACACCAGGAACATCTATGGAAATTAAGAAAAGTAAAGGCACAAACATGAGACTAAGGATTTTAAATTAGAACAACTTCAAAATTCCATATGCTTTTTCTTCTGTCACTCTGGAATTTACAGATGTCAGGTGCATTCTTTTCTTTTACTTTTTTTTAAAGAATAATTTATTTAATTTTATTTATTCATTCAATCATTTTTATTTGACCAGAGAAAGACAGACACACACAGAGAGAAGGAAAGTGAGAAAGCAAGCCACCAGGTCTGAGACTCGAACTGTGGTTGGCCACGTGGGAGTGTCCAGCACTTTAATCACTATGCCATCTGCTGACCCTTAACTTATTTTTTAAAGATTGCATTAATATGTTCTTGAAAAAGGATATAGCTCATACTTTTTAAAAAAATTGACAGAAAACTTATAAAGGGAATTAACAACTATAAAACTCTTTTTATAGTTAAAGAATGCATTTACCACTAGCTTTTTTGGAATTTAAACTAGGCTGTTTTCATTATTAGCTACAAGTCAATGTGAAAAAGATAAATTAGCTGAACTTAGATACTCAAATCTCTCCTAAGATATTAAAGTTATGGCAGCTTTCTCTGAATGTCAGAAAATAAATGGGGAAATGATATTGTCATGAGTTAAAAAATATTTATTTTTCTTGGGATCAGCAGTTAATGTAGTGGCTATGTCACTGGACTCCCATGTAGTCAACCGTGGTTTGAGTCCTGGACCCAGTGGCTTAAAATCACGCCGGGCTCGTGTGTGTACGTGTCCAAGATCCCGAGAGGAGAATGAAGGAGAAAGGATTGCGGTGTGGCCATACCCCCTGGGGGTGATTTCTCGCTTTCTGTCTCTCTGTCTCTCTCTGTCTTTCCGGCAAGCGCACGTGCCCTATAGCAAAAGCCTCTAAAACATTTTTATTTTTCTCAATTCCAGATGTTAAATGATCAAAAGTTGATGTATTAAAACATTATTAACATAACTAAAAATCAGTAAAACTGAGGAAAACATTTACCAGAAGATTCATAGTTTTATTTTGTATATTTAAAAGTATTCTTAAATTATATGGGAAAACAGTAAGACTGCAATAGAAAAATACATAAAATATTTCAATCATTTAATAAACATAATAGTATTATTTTCTCTTTCCTTTTGGCAAACATTAAAACAAACAGTAATATTCAATATTGACAAGTATGCAATGAGACAAGCTGTTGTCTTTTTGACAAGTGGGTCATTTAAATAGTAAAAAACATTCTGGAAAACAGTTTGTCCAAGCCTATTAAGACTTAAAAATTCATAGTCTTTAGTACATTTGAGAAGTCAGTGATTTAACAGAGATTTATGTTTAAATATTTAAACATGATCTGTAATGGCGTAAAATGGAATGGTTAATTTAATTACATTTATATGGATGCACTAGAATGTTGAAAATCATTAAGATGATTATTTAGAAGTTTTAGTGAAGTTATAAAATGTTATTTATGTATTTTAGGTGGAGAAAAATGGCTCGAACGCTAGGTAATTATGGTCTTTGTAATATATCTAAATATAGAGATGAAGGACTGCAGGAAATGGGCAAAAATGTTGACGGTTGTCTTCAAATTGTAGGATAATGGGTGATTTGGTTTTATCTTTATTCTTTTCTATAGTCTAAGATTATACAGTGAATTAAATTATTTTATAAGGTTAAAGCTACAAGTTAGTTTAAAAAAATGCATTATAAACTTTGTCAGCTTCAGTTAAGGATTGCTTTGGAAATAACATGGCTCCGTGATGATTTGAACTAAAGTTCAGTAACAGACAAAATGAGATCTTAGCTTACCTGTTGAAAACAAAGGGATTTCACTGGGCTCTTCCAAGGTCTCCTCTGTGGAGGTTTCATCTTTTCTGTTAAGAGAATAAAAAGAGAAAAGAGGTGGTGAAAAGAAACTTGATGGCAATAGTAAATATACATTTAAATGAATAGACCTACAAATTAGAGAGTTTAACTTAAAACTGGATTTGTCTTTTTTTTTCCTTTTAGGTAGAAAAGTAATATTACAATATGTTCTTATTGAAGAAAAGTCCAAATAGCCCCTCAGAATGATTATTTGACTCTAGGGTTTTCCATAGTATCTTGGCTTTGTGGGGTCCTGAGAGCACTTCCGTAGTAGGCAAGGCTGGTCCCTGGGGTGTAATGTTTTCTGCTTTTGTGCTTACATTCTGTCTTAGACAGCAGTGCAAATTGATAACATCATCTGTGGCTGAAATATTGTGATTAAAATATCAGATACTCAAGCCTGCAAATCCGGAGTCATCAAACTATCTGACAAAGTAACTCTTCTGGTTAGAGTAATTACAGAGAGAGAGCTTTCTGGGTAATGAAGGTGCATTAAATCTGCACTCTGGACACAGCCACTGCCAGCAGTGGGAACCAGGCAGGGAGTAGGGGTAGGAGGTCTGCAGTGCCATGAAATGGCAGGAGTGAAAGACATTCTGGGGCAGATTTAAGGGCATGGTAATAGAGCCGTCTGCACATAATGATGGCCCATTCTAACAATTTTTATTTAAAAGGTAGTAGTAGTAGTGGTATTTAAAAAAATTACTCACCAAAAGATTTGTTACCATAAGTTATTAAGTCCTGAAGAATTGTGTTTGTGTTAGTATATAAAGTAGTAGTTGACCAATATATTTGGCTGCTCTGTGGCTTATGATGATGGGAAGTTTGAAGATGCTCTCTTGTTTTAGACTCACTAGATTGTTCATAACCAACAGTTATCACTTACATACTTACTACCATACCTAATTCTCCCGAAGTGCTAATAAGTGTAATATACAAAACATTATCAATTAGCCTGGCAAGGGCACTGGCCAGTCAGAATAGATGTCAGCTGTAAACGTAGCTGACTATATTGGTGCACACAGAACAAATACAAATGTAGAGCCTGTAGTGGAATTAGGAATCATCTCCTATTGCTATTTTTTTTCTTGTATTATGCTATACGATTAATACATAGATTTTATGGAGATCATAATTCATAAACAAATATAGCATTTTAAAAATAATTATTTTACTGAACTTTATTTATTTATTTATTTTAATTTGACCAGACAGGGAGAGAGAATGTGAGAGAGAGAGAGATAAAACAAGAAAGGAAACTGCCAGGTCCAGGACTCAAACTGTGGTTGGCCATGTGGGAGTCCAGTATCCTTAACCACCATGCCACCTGCCAGCCCCTAAACATAGCACTTATAATGTAGACAATTAAAAAAAAACTTTTTAGATCTTTGCTTAAAGTGAGATCTCCCTCCTCCTATTATTACTTCAGTCTCTTTGTTTTGCCTGCTGTAAAAAGAAAAACGACAAAGAAGAGTAGTTATTAGAATGTCAGCCATCATTAATAAGTCAACAGTACACATGGTGCAGGACTCTGTTGAATGCTGCTTCTTTATCCTTTATTATTAGGTAGGGTTCTGCCACTAAACTGCAATTTGTACATCAGTAAGGAGCTGTAATTTGGGAAACTGATCCTCTTGGTCCTAGCACTGGCTTTTATTTCAAACTCATTTGAAATTGGCAGATTTATGGGCTACTCAAGTGACAAATGACCTATTTTGTCTTCTTGGAAAGATTTCTTTTTCACTTTTTTATTTTTAAACAACTTGGTATCCATAGACATTATAAAATGTAGCTTCTTCTTTGTCTCCAGCAATGTTGGGAGATACAGAAGTGAATGAAATGATTTTTTTTTTAATCTTTCTGAAATGGGAAATTGTCCCTTATAACTTTTAATGTTTCTCTATCAAGATTTGATACATTTTGTTATGTTTTTATTTTCCTATGGTAGTTCCAGTTTTGCTTTCTTTTCTTTTTCTTTTTTTTTTTTTAATCAAAGAGTAAGTAAAGTATCATTCTATATTTAATTGGGAGGAGTCAGTATCTCTGTGTCTCACTAAGTTAATACTCTAGTACTAAGGTTTTCTGAAGTCACATTATTTCTCCTGGTATTTACTTTTCAAAAT
>NW_006205542.1:5698044-5707754 GCF_000334495.1 Tupaia belangeri chinensis
TCATAACTGATTAACAAAATGAGGACTCTGCTCAGTTTTATTCAGTAGGCACAGAAATATAAAACAGTTCCTGCCCTGGAGTTTATACTTTTATAGGAAAACAGGGTAAAGCAAAGAAATGTTAAATGAAAATATAAGTGCCAAATAGAGTGTAAATTCAAAGTAGGGAGAGAGAGCTTCAGGCTCCAGTAAGTGGTTAAGACATTAGGGGGAGGTGAGACTCCATCTGGAGCTTCAAAGAGATCAGCATTTGGATAGGTGGAGTGGAGAAGGCAGGTTCTTCCAGGAGAGAGGAAAGGAAGGTGCTGAGGTCAGAGCCCAGAATAAGCACTACGTATCTTTGTGCAGTGAGGAGGGAGAAGGCTGGCATCAGTGGATAAATGGGAGACAAAACTGGAAAGGTCAGGGTTGAAAAGTCTTGATTACTTACTTTGGCCCCTGCCTCATTGAAGGTAAGGAAATATGTAACTCAGTCATAGTAGGGTAATTTGAGTAAATTTAATAAAGAAGTGATTTACTAAGTACGAGAAAAAGTGTAAGAGCCACCACAAGGAACAGTGTAGTACTCCAGGTCTAGTAACAGTAGGGTGTAAAACTGCCTCTTGGCTAGGAGGAGTGAGAGAATACTAGGAGCCAGGGAGAGGGAGATTCTGTAGAAAAATCTGCCTGACAAGGAGCCAAGCTAACACTGAAGAGGGAAAACAGGTCTCAAAGCCTTTGCAGGTGTATGAATGCATTGATATGTGTGATAACTTCGTTGACCTCATTCTCCTCTCTCCCTCTAATCTCTCCATTGGCTGGTCCCAACCAAAAGCCAGAGTGCAAGGATAGTTAATGATGTGGCTTTTACCAATTGACCTTCTGCACAGTGGTGGGTGGGTGGGTGGAGAAGGAAGAAGAGTGGATATTCAGAAAGGCAAGGGGGAAAACATGGGAATCTTTTGAAAGCCATTGAACAAGGCTCAATGTAATGAAATGAACGTTTTCAGATTTATCAATCTAGTAGTAGTTTCTAAGTTAAAGAGAAGCAGTTAGGGGCAGGGAGGTCAGACTTGATGACATTTTTTGCAGGGTAAATAAATAATATTCTAACTAGATTGGTGGCAAAGGTAATAGAAACAAAGGAACAGATATGAATGGCATTATAAAGAATTGTCAGAAATTTATTTGGTTAAACTGTGTCTCTGTAGTATCAGCTTCAGCTTTAGATTTCTAAGTGTTATCAAATGTATATAATTTGTGAATTTAGAGCTTGGCAATAACCACTTTTTAAATCATTTTATCTTGTGTACTTTTTTCCCCCGTGTACTTTGATTTTCTTATTTAATATTCAGTTCTTGTTGAGGATATGCTTCAGTGCTTCAGTAATTTAGTTTGAGAAATACCAACACTTTACAGAATACCAAATTAGAATTCAAAATTCAGGTTACTCTTTGATTGTACTAAATATTTTCCTGATGTAACTAAGAGTTTACCATGAACTCTAAAAAATCAAACTATTTTAATTGCTCTAAATTTTCTAAATGAAAATACACATCTGCAAACACAGTGATGAGTTCCTTTTATCTGCAAACCATGCAAACATCTATCTCAAACTATAAGGTCTATCTAGTTCCCTTTTAGACACGCATTTATCTGCAGCACCATATATGCATAATTTCTCTGTCAGAATAACCTACACAGTTCTCAGTGGCTGACATAAAAATCATAAAGGTACAATAGCTTAGTCCCACTCCATTACATGATCTTTCAAAAGTAGAGAGCACGCAGCACTCTATTTTGGGTACTTACCTCTCAGGAAAGCTTCTCTGTTTTATTTTCTGCAAAAAGATAAAAAGTAATTTTACCAGAAGATAATGCCAACTGAAGAGCTAAGTCTATTTTCATTCCCTTCTCCCTTCAACTACACTTCAACCTGCTGTACAATATTACTTTGCAAGAATAAAATTCCTGTTGGCCTTATCAGATATCCTCAAGTATTTCTTCAACTAACTCTGTGCTATGGGAACCAATGCAAAAGGGTTAGGGGCTGAGGCCTGGGGGCTATTTGGACAGGGATCCAGGTAAAAGTGTTTAAGCTCACCTGCTCAAGAAGATTTAGGTGCTCCTGGGAGTTGCTGAAGTTTTTCCCAATGTCAAAGAGGCAGAAGGTCTCTTGCTGACAGATGCTGATCCAGTTCTGATATTCCTCTGTATCAGGGATGCGATCC
This sequence comes from Tupaia belangeri chinensis, assembly GCF_000334495.1. Lineage (NCBI taxonomy): Eukaryota > Metazoa > Chordata > Mammalia > Scandentia > Tupaiidae > Tupaia > Tupaia belangeri. Next base: position 5,700,255 of record NW_006205542.1, read on the forward strand.
AAAAAGATCCGATAGGCTTCCCACACTGCTTCCTGACATACTGCAACACAGAGCCATATGGGATGGAAAACATCCTAAGAAGATTCCCTTCCCCAACCCAAGCACAAATTCATAACATAAAGTTCTTTTGTGGCTTATGTTGATATGTTAATTTAAAATTCCTAGAAATTGATCCATAGAACAAATATTTATTAAGTGCTTACTATATGCTCTGGAGAAAAGAAAAGAAGTGTGTGTGTCAAAGACTACAACTTAAAGTAGGATGGTTAAGGATGGGCCAGTCAGTGGCATGGTGGGTAAAGTGGCTGGATCCCACACGGCCAACTACGTGGTTCAAGTCTCAGACCCAGAGGCTTAAAAAACACATTGGGCTTATTTGTAGGCATATCCAAAATCCCCAAATGAGAAATGGAGAAGAAGGAATTGTGACATGGCCATCTCCATAAGGGGTACTTTTTTTTCTCTCCACTGAGCACATGAACTCTTCAACAAATTTTTCAAAAAGGATGGTTGAGATCAGCAGATGATGTGATGGTTACATTGCTGGGCTCCCACATTGTTGACTGCAGTGTGACTTCTGGTCCCAGTGGCTTGAAACTCACACTGGGCACATGTGCATGTATGCCCAAAATCCCGAGACAAGAATGGAGGAGAAGGGATTGAGGTGTGGCCATTCCCCATGGGGGAATGATTTCTTGCTTTCTGTCTCTCTGTCTTTGGTGAGTGCAAACAAAAAATCTCTCAAAAAAGAAAAAAAGAGTAGTTGAGGAAGATATTACTATATGGGTGACTTTTGAGAAGTTTGGGAAAAACAGATGCTCCCAGGCTGGAGAGTGCTAGAGTACTGAAGGAACAGAGGAGGGCAGTGTGTGTCCACAGCACGTTTGAGAGTATGAGTGGATAAAGACAGAAAGCTGTGGTGAGGGGAATACAGATTGTATAGAACCTTATAGACACGTGATCTCCAAACTAGGGTACAGAAAACCTGGCTATACTTGAAGCCTTCCCAAGCAATGAGCAGCCACACAGATGTTTAAAATGAATTGATTTCCAGCAGACCTCCTTCTTTTCACTTCCCCTTTGGTCACAATCCTTCTCCATCTATCTATCCTTAGCCTTATTGTGACACAGTGACCTGCTACACAAAGGGACAACTTGAAGTTACAGTACTGGAGTTGAGAAAAGGAGTGATCAGGGATGACACAAATTTTGGCAACTCAAGTGATTCATGATTCTTTGCTTTCAATAAATTAGAATGAACTGACAGCTGATAGATCATTAAAAAATAATGATGACAGATCATGATATGATTGTGGACATGTGATGCCAAAGAAATTTAAAAAATGAGGGCATTACTTTATCAAGATGCCATCTGTTCCCATGTTTTTATTTAGGTAAACAAGTTTTTTCAGCTCAAAAGTAAAACTAAGTAAAAGAATGAGGGTAAAGTTGATTCTAAACTTTATCTCATTTTAGCAATGCACAAACTAATAATGGCTAATCTTACGTGAGACAGTAGAGGAACAAAACCAAAAGCACCCCCATGGATCCAGAGGCAGAAACTAAGAAAGTTGATGCTATGGACCCTTCATATACTAGGTAATTCTGAAGCCCTGCTTCTATGCATTTCCAAGGTGAGGGGGAAGTGGAATGGAATCATGGGTAAATGGAAAAGAACCATGAGATATTTCCTTTAATTTAGAAGTTTGTCCATTATTTGTTACAACAATTTGATGGTCAGTATTGAGTGATTATGGTAGATTCCACTGGATGATATATAAGGATATCTAATTCTTATTTTATTATGTCAATATTTACAACTCATTGAAAGTTACATCCTACACAATTATTAAATTTATGCTCAAAAACTTGAAATGTTAACCGAAAAACAATGAGGTACAAAGCTCAAAAGTTATTACAGAGGTTTAAATGAACAAAAAGTATTTGAAAACTTTTGTTGTGAGCGATTAATAATGTTGACTTTTACCTCTAGAGGGATGAGAAACAATTGGAGCCTTTGGTGCAGAGGCTGACATCTGACTTTCTAGAGAAACGTTTCCATTGCCCTACTGAGAAAAAGGATTGTGGAGAGGAACAAGGCGAGAAATCGGAAACTCTTACTCCTGTGTTTTATCCCTCTCCTGCCCACTTATTCTTTGTCCGGATTTCTTTAAGCTTTGTTATGAAGCAAAGAGAATTCCTACATGCTTAAGTCACTTACCAGCAGTGACCTGATCAGAACCTTGATTTCTTAATTAGCAACCCACAAAGGCAGGAGAGGGTGCAGTCCCCAACACCTTAAATGTGCCATTGATTAGTCATTGAAAAGTCATGATGTATTTTTTCCATTTTTCTATGCAAAAATAAGTCATGACTTTTCCAACAACCGAATGATTTTCCACCTTTGAGGAAATAATGGGTTAACCTGTGTGAGAACCAAATGAAAGAACTGCGTCCTGGAGAACTCACTTCCGTGAGCACGCACTCTCTGTCAGGCAGGGGTCAGGGAGTGTTAATGCCTTTCTTTTTACCAAACATCATGCATTCTCTAGACCTTCGTCCTCGCCAAGAGTTTACATACCATGCAAGAAGGAGATAGCACTTAGATGTTTTCGGATTTGTCCACCCCAAGAGCGTGTTCACCTAAGCAAACCAGCTGCCCTGACTATTCTTGCCTACATACTCCATCACTCTTTGGAGATGTTCTTTTGCCCTTCTTTCTTTTCTTAATGGACCTATTAGTTTAGTTCAAGACTCTTTTAAGTGCCGGAGACACAACAATAAATAGAATAAACTAGTGATGCCTTTGAGGGCTTGGCACCAGTAACTTTTATGGACGATATTTATGTGGAACATCTGGGAAGACAGAATGTGATCATTTCTCCCATTTACCAGTTAGGTAAACCTTAGGCATATTGCTTTTGGTCTCATTTTTTTTTTTTTTGAGAGGTTTTTGCTATAAGGCGCGTGCGCTCGCCAGACAGACAGAGAGAGACAGAGAGGTAGAAAGCGAGAAATCACCCCCCAGAGGGGATGGCCACGCCGCAATCCCTTCTCCTCCATTCTCCTCTCGGGATCTTGGGCACACACGCACACGCGCCCGGCGTGAGTTTAAGCCACTGGGTCCGGGACTCGAGCTGCGGTCGGCTACGTGGAAGTCCAGCGACATAGCCATTATGCTAACTGCTGGTCCCCTTTTGGTCTCATATTAAGTCTTCCTTCTATTTCAGTCCAATTTAAGGTTTGAACTAACTTTGTTCCCAGTTGAGCCCAAACTCAAATTTGCAGCATCATGGGATATCCATAGATGCACATAGAAGATCATTTTCCTGAGTGCCTTGTATCCTGAGGATGCATAAAAAGCTATGCAGAGATGCTGTAGGCAGCATTCTGTCAGGCAGTGGGGAGACAGGGTGAATGGTCACATGGAAGGTGTTTGTTTTTGGTGCCTGCATCTCCCTAGTGCTACTTCTTTCTCTATGCACTGTCTCCCATGCAGGACACAGAAGACCAGTCCCAATCAAAACCTACTTTAAAAAAAAAATTACTAATTTAATTTTATTTATTAATTTTTATTATTTTAATTTGATGAGAGAGAGAGAGAGAGAGAGAGAGAGAGAGAGAGAGAAAGGGAGAGAGAGAGAGAGAGAGAAAGCTGCTAGGTCCGGGACTCTAACTGTGGTTGGCCATGTGGGAGTCTAGTGCCTTAACTACCATACCACCCGCTGGCCCCAAAACCTACTTTTAATAAATGTTAAATGCCCTGAGGGAACTTTTCCCCTAAAGCACAATGTATGAAGCCGCTTGAAGAATTACCTCCCTGGGGGAACCAGCAGTTAGCATAATGGCTATGTCGCTGGACTCCCACGTGGTCGACCGCGGTTCGCGTCTCAGACCGGTGGCTTAAAGCTCACGCCGGGTGCGTGTGCGTGCGTGCCCAAGATCCCAAGAGGAGAATGGAGGAGAAGGGATTGCGGCGTGACCATCCCCCCTGGGGGGTGATTTCTCGCTTTCTGTCTCTATGTCTCTGTCTGTCTGGCGAGCGCACGCACCCTATAGCGAAAACCTCTCCAAAAAAAAAAAAAAAAAATAGAATTACCTCCCTGGGATGCTGTAGTTTATAGAGAACATTATATTACATATACAACCAAGGCCAATAGATTTTCTTCAGGGCAGGTTTTTTGTTTTTGGACTCTTCTGATGTCATTTTCCAGTGTCCTGGAAACTTCCCACAAAGCAGGAGGCAGAATCCTTCTGTGAATGGGATCACCAGTCACACACCTCGTCCTTACTGAGGAGGATTTTAAAAACCCTTGAAAGTTGAGGCATCACAGGATTTCACGGCCAGGAGGGATCTGAAAACATCTGAAAGTTGGAGTTTTCTAACCCTTTGATTTAACCTGTTCTGTACCATCCTCCTCTGAACCTTCTAAGAAGGGTTGCCCCAGGAGTTCTAGAGAAATCAAGTTTTTTGTCACCCCCCCCCCGGGACCTTGCCACAATTATCGACCAATGCCTGAAATCTGACCAAGAGCCTCAGCTTCTCTGCTGAAGGTCATACCCTCCACTGTTTGAGGAGGTAGGAAGAACTCCAGGGAGCACATTCCCTGGTAGTCAGGCACTACTGTGTATAAGTTCAAGTCCAGGCCTTGAGATGGGTGGTCATATCTGGGAAGTACTATGTAAGATCAATAGTGTGGAAAAATGCCAAGCACAGGTTTGGGCACACATGAGATGAAGAGAGAACACACGAGGATAGGGAACATGATACTGGCTTCTAGCCCTGCTGTGTCATTAACTGTGTCCTGAACATGTCACCTGAGTTCCTCCAATTTCAGTCTTGTCTGTATGATGGGAGCATTTGATAGATGTTTTCCAGATCAGTACTTCCAGGATGTTAAGGTACAAACAAATTACAGGGGTATCTTGTTAAAATGCAGTTTCTAATACCAGGTCTGAAGTGGGATCTGAGATTCTGGATTTCTAACAAGTTCCCAGGTGATGAACTGTGGTCTGTGAACAGTACTTAGGGTAGTAAGAACTAGAATTCCTTCTACCTTTAACCTTCTTTTGGACAGGCATCACTGTGAAAGAAGTTTTAGCTGTTGATATTGGGCTTGAAGGAAAGAAGGGCGAGAGAGCAGGAGAGTGAGAGAGCAAGAGCGAGAGGGTATGTGAGGTGGGATCTGAGGGCAGAGTCAATAAATCAAGGAGTTTGTCTGTGGAGGGTCACAGAGTTTGCATAGAGACTCCTAGAAACAAACTTGCCTCTTTGTATTTGGCTTTGGGATGAGCATATTAATGATTCTACCATGAAGCTCAGAACAGTTTCTCTTGTGTTTCTTTAAGCACCAGAAAAAGAAATAGCTCAATGTTCCATTTGATTTAAGAATATGGGAGCTTTCTCCCCTGAGTTTGAAAGATGTCAACAGGTAATTTTATAAAAGCAGCAAAGAGAACGATAAGTGGGTTACACCATCAAAGGAACACTGCTTTGTAGCTGGGTCTTATTTCTTGTTTCTTTGTGAACCAATTTGTTAGACTTAAGAAACCCACACTGATGAATAGTAAAATTTCATATCACCCCAGGGCAGCCATAAAGATAATGGACTGTCATTGCTGTAGGGAGAAAAACAGTGGTTTGTTTCATCCAGGGAAACAAGAATAAAAGGCAAACCTAATCAGGAATGAAGAGCTAAGAAAAAAATTCAGAGCTAAAAAGTTGGTTGCAGCAATAATGAGTCTATTCTACAAATACTTGCAGTGAACTCTATGTTGTGAATGTTGTAAAGAATTAGCAGTTACATGAAAATAGTTATGAATAGTTGTATCTACATTCAATGTGATGAAAATATTACATGTTAACAGTTCCATCCATGACCAGACAATATGGAATTTACTGGTGTTATTATCTGAGTAATGTGTAGGCACACTAAAAATGAATAATTTACACATTACTATCTTTTCTTTGGATTTCCAATGGATTCTTTGCCTTCTGTATCAAGGAGCATCTGCTGAGAACTTGCTTTGTGGAGCTGTGCAGCTAGTTCCTTACCACATTAATATGGTGCGCCTGCTTTTCTAGAGTCCTCTTCCTGTCTATGATCCAGTATGTTTCATTTTTCTATAAGTGTGGCTTCTCACAGAAAGCAAATATCTTTTTACTTCCATATAAAATGAGATGTATGAGGAACATAAGGTTTGACGTTTTTGAACCTATTACTTAATTATGCTTACAAAAACTAATAAGAACACCCCAGATTAATTTAGTCCATGCACATCTTACAGATGTAGATAGTAACTTGGCTGGCTATTAATGTCATGAAGTGGATTCTCAGTTATCATACTGTGCAGCATATCACAGGCTAGAATTGAACCAATTTGCTTTAGTCAATGGGCTTTGAATAGAGCATCATAGGAGACAGTAGTTGGCATAGCGGTTAAGGTACTGGACTCCTGTGTGGTCGACCATCATTCAAGTCCTGGACCTGGCGACTTGAAACTCACGCTGGGCATATGTGCGTGTGTGCCCCAAATCCCAAAAAGAGAATGGAAGAAAAGGCATTGTGGAGTGACCATCCCTCTTGAAGGATGATTTCTTGCTTTCTGTCTCTGTCACTCTCTGTCTTTCTGGTGAGCGCAAAGCCCTATAGTAAACATCTCTTTCAAAAGAAAAAAAAAAGCATCATGGCTCTGCTTTCTGGGATGGAAGCAAACATTAGCATGGTTACAGAGGAAATCAGCTCCCCCCCCCAACACTTTCATGTGTAAGATCAATTCATTGATTTTAAGCTTCCAAAAGAAAAGATAGTTTGCATTATCTGGGCTAGAGAATTTAATAGTAGCCACCACAGAATTTTTTCTTTCTTTTAAAAAAGAAGCCATAGTGGGCTGTGGCTGGAGCTTGAGGCAAGTAGGGCCGGAGACGCCGCAGGCCCGCAACCCAGAGCAGCTCGGAGCACTCTTCAAGTCTGCAATAAAAAATGGCCTCCAATAAAACTACATTGCAAAAAATGGGTAAGAAACAGAATGGAAAGAGTAAAAAAGCTGAAGAGGCAGAGCCTGAAGAATTTGTGGTGGAAAAAGTACTGGACCGACGTGTAGTGAATGGGAAGGTGGAATATTTCCTGAAGTGGGAGGGATTTACAGATGCTGACAATACTTGGGAACCAGAAGAAAATTTAGATTGTCCAGAGTTAATTGAAGCATTTCTTAATTCTCAAAAAGCTGGTAAAGAGAAAGATCGTACAAAGAAAAAATCTTTATCTGACAGTGAATCTGATGATAGCAAATCAAAGAAGAGAGATGCTGCTGATAAACCAAGAGGCTTTGCCAGAGGTCTTGATCCTGAACGAATAATTGGTGCCACAGACAGTGGAGAGTTGATGTTTCTCATGAAATGGAAAGATTCAGATGAGGCAGACTTGGTACTGGCAAAAGAAGCAAATATGAAGTGTCCTCAAATTGTAATTGCTTTTTATGAAGAGAGACTAACTTGGC
>NW_006205542.1:5709985-5718636 GCF_000334495.1 Tupaia belangeri chinensis
AAGAAATAAGTTCCTCCAAATTAAATTGAAAGTTTTCCTGAAGCCATAACCTTTCAAATTAATGATTTTGTAATTGGGTAATCTAAATTGGATAACTTAAAAGCAATCATATCAGAATTTTTTATCTATCTGTAGTCATACAAATTCAATGGTTTATTTGCAGAATTCCTGAAAGGAGAAATTCTACGGTTACTAATAAGCTCCCCTCCCACATGACAAAAATGAACAAATCCCAGGGTTTAGCTAAGAAAGACTATAAGTGAGCATTTTAATCCTCTAGTGAAACTTCCTTTATAAAAAGTTGAAATCCTTATGCTCTATTGACTGAAAGGTCATTATTCATAAATGTCTAAGATTTGGCTCATGGAAACTTAATCAGATGGTTAAAGATGTTAGCAGTTTAGGACTTGCTTGCATAAATGAGTGAACAAATTTGATCTAAAACTATTGTGCATGTTTCTTTTCTTAACCCCAATTCATTCCTTATGTGTAGGCTTCAATCTTTGCAGTATTTAGGTTACTGATTCAGGAGAAGCAAGGAGAACCAATAACTCTGTAGTAATCAGAATGTTATCCAACTGTATATTGTTTATTATAAATACTGGTGAACAGTGGTCAATAAATAGTTTTATATTCCTTTAAAAAAAAAAAAGAAGCCATAGTAATTTTTTCATCTATGGTACATAAGTGAAAAGGACAGTCCCTGATGGTTTTAGTGTGAATGAACTCCATAGTGACTTTTCTGAAATGCTTTAAGAATCTTATTATACTGTCCAGGGATTAAAAACTACTGTTTTTGTGCTATTAGTTCTGTCCACACCCTGCATTATTTCTTGGTAAGCACTCTTAATTTGTGTCTCCTTTGCACTCCGTCAGGCCTCTAGGTTTTCAAACTTCAGAAATTTTTTGCTAAATCAACAATAAACAACTTAAACTTTTCAAGAAGGGAGAGAAGATCTAGATTATAATATTGCTTTCAAAAAATGAAATTTGAAGTCATAAATCATCTTGCTCAGATTCCTCATGTTGCAGTCATCCTGTGCATCTTACTTTATAAGCTTGACATTAAAATTCTATTAGACTTTGGCAAAAATAACATAAACAGGTAAAATCCAATGGACTCCAAGGTTTTCTGGTGACTTATCAAATGCCCTAATGGTTCTGTGCTACATACGACATTATTTTAAATCATAAAAGCAGATATCTACTACAATTTTGAATACTTATTATTAGTTACTATCAAATTATTAGGCCTTTTTTTTTTTAAAAAAAAAAGTAAATCTCATGGCAAAATGAGAGACTAACAGTTTTGAATTGAAGATAACCTGTGGATGAATGAAAAGGATGGACATAACAAAGGGATAGTAGGGTTCATGTCTTTGCTTACCTCTCAATCTATAATAAGCTTGAAGACTGGCTAAGATCTGTTTCATGGATTCTTGTGGACAAATTTTAACCCCAGTTGGGAAAAAGGTTGATCTTTTTGTTCGATGTTTTGCCAGATTGAATATTCGTCTCATGGTTGATACTTTGTACATTTTTGCAGTATTTTCAGTTGTTTCAATTCTTGGGGCATTGTCTATGTCTTTAGTTTCAGAATGATATATTTTAGTGGAGATATCTGTAAAAGAAAGATTGATATCCTGATGAATATATACATTTATGTAATATATGTGACATTAGTATGGCTAAATGAATGAAAGAAAAATTATAATCCTATGGTTTACAAAATTTCTACTTTTGTACAACTACTAAATATAACATTCTAAATGATAAGGCATTTTCTGAAACAAGGGAATAGTATAGTAAGTGTTTTTAAAAACCAATGTCTCAGATCATCTCCTGCCTTTGGAAAGTGCCAAATATTGAAACCATTTTTCACACATCTCTCCAAAAAATCACTTAGCACTCAAGCCTCCAGAGAGATGCCTCTTTTCATAGACAATATAATTCAAGTGGGGAATGAGACAGCATTGTGGTACCCAGAGGTATACTCTTGAAGAGGAAATGGAGTGCTTCTAAAAACCTAGGGGGAAAAATCAGCAAAATGACCCTTCTCTCTATTAGTGGCAGCTGTAGCATTTCTTTTCAGGTGAGGCTTTATGGGATGGCAATTTGGTTGAATGTGAGTAGGAAAAAAACTGTCTTAGAGTTGCATTTATAGGGCAAGCTTGCTGTTTTATAAGTAGTGGGAGGAAGGATGAAGGGGAGGTATTGAGGGAAGACTAGGAGTGTAACTTCCTAAGCCATTTCATCCTGGACATAGCTGTGACTGTTCAAGTTAGCTCTGGAGTTCATTGTTAACCTTTTGGACCCATCCTAAGAATAACTATGTATTCACTGAGCACTTTTTTTGTTTTGAATTATTTACTGTGTATCACTGCCTGAAGTGCTTCCAGCCTGCATGGCTACCCCATTGTGCAGGCATCAGTGGGAAAGGGCATCAAGAAAGGTATTACAGTATTGATAAGTTAAGACCACTTATGGCCCCTTGGGACTCTAAGCACATAGTTTACAGAGATTTATTTTGCTAGAGAGTGCTATCAAACTCTCCTCTTCTGTAACATGGTATGGATAGAGGCTCAAGAAGAAATCCAAGCAGGATAACTGAAGAGAAATTCAAATCCTGTCACAAAGTATAAAAGTTCCTCTACATTAGGGGGAGTGGAGGGAGCTCTGGTGGAAACACATAATCTCTGTCATTTTGAAGTATCTCAGTGTGCCATTGGCTTGAGGTAAATTCTTAGAATCTCCAGAAAGTAGAGGAATTTAGAGATTAATTGATTTGCCCAACCGTATACTGTACCAATAAATCATATTCTCTGGGTACAACACAGGCACCAGCGATTTTTGAAGATCCTCCAATCATTCCAATATACAGACAGGTTTGGGAGACACTCTTTTATAGAATTTTAAGGATGCTTTCAGCTAAAGAAATAAGATAGTCTATCTCAAACTAGTTTACACAATAAGAAAGTTATAAGACCCAAGAAAAAAGCTAGGGGTAGAGAATGCCTGGTGGAAATGAAGCTCTGGTTCTGCCTGTTAGCCTTTCTCTGGGCTATGTCCTCTCGTGTGGTGACCTTACCCACAGATGAGCTTCCACTGAACTTCTCCAAGAGTAGCTAGCAGCTACCGAGGAAACACACTTATTCATGTTGAAAAGTAGCCTCTCCCAATATCCTCAGTAAATGGTGCTGGGAAAAATAGACATCCATATGCAGAAGACTGAAACTAGATCCTTATCTCTCACCATGGACAGAAATAAAATGGATTAAAAACTTAAATGTAAACCCTAAACTATTGGTATGGTCAAAGAGTTTTTGAACAAAACAACAAAAGCACAGGGAACAAAAGCAAAAATAGACAAATGGACTTATATCAAAGTAAAAGGCTTTGGCACAGCAAAGAAAACAATCACCAGAATGTAGAGAATCCACAGATTCAGAGAAAATGTTTGCCAACTATGCATATGACAAGGGATTAATAACCAGCATATACAAGAAACTCGAACAACTTGCAGCAAAAAACAAAACAAAACAAAACCTTCATTAAAATGAGCAAATGAGAATAAACAGATCTCAAAAGCATATGTACAAATGGCCAACAAACATATGAAAAAATGCTCTGTATCACTAAGTGTTAGAGAGATGCAAATCAAAACCATGATAAGGTATCATCTCACTGCAGTTAGAAAGGTTATTACCAAAAAGATGAAAAATAACAAGTCCTGGTGAGGATGCAATAAAAGGGGAACTCTTTTACACTGTTGGTGGAAAAGGAAATCACTATAGAAATTATGGAAAATAGTATGGTGGTTCTTCAAAAACTAAAAAATAGAACTGTTCTAGCAATTCCACTGCTAGCTATCTATCCGAAGAAAAGGAACTTAGTCTGTTATAAAGATATCTGTATCCCAGTGTTGACTGCAGAAGTGTTCACAATACCCAAGATATGGAATCAGCATAAGTGTCCAATAACAATAAATGGATAAAGAAAATATGGTATATCTAAATAATGGGATACTATCCGGACACTAAAAGGCACAAAATTCTGTCATTTGAAGTAACACAGGCAAGCCCAAAGGACATTATTTGATGCAAAATGAGCCAGCCACAGAGAAATACCATGTTCTCCCTCAAATGAAGAAACTGAAAAACAAGCGACCTCGTAGAAGTAGAGAGTTAAAGAATGTCTTCTAGAGGCTGGGAATGATAGGGGACATGTGAGGGTATGACAGATGATTGAGATGGTGGATATACTAGTTGTCCTGCTTTAATCATTGTGGGTTGTTTTCTTGTACTGCAAATCATATTGGATCCCACAAACATGTACAATTATTTTATGTGAGTAAAAATCCAAAACCAAAAAAATCAAATATAGTCTTTTCCCTCTAGGGAAAAAAAAGAAATATAGCCTTCTTGTATCTGGCCAAGAGAGGTCTGAGGCCATGAGCCTGAAGCAGGACCAACTGCCAAGGAATATGCCTGTGGGGATGACTTGATCTGAGTAATCAGAGGGCGGTACGGTGGGGTTGCCTGCAGTGGCTCATTCTAACTCGTGGAGGGGAGTCAGTTTTCCCTGAGTCAGACTAGCTGCATGGCGAAGTGGGAGGTGCCCACTCAACATTGGGGCAAAGTGTAACGGAAATAACTGAGCGTGCAGCTGGTAGTGCCCACTGCAGTTAGCATTATGTGAATCCATACTCAGAAGCATTAATTTTAATAACCCTTTCAAACACTTCATAGATTACTACAGTGTCATCAAAGTAAAAAGTAAGTTTTGTAATTATATTTTCACCCATTAAGGACATTATTCTAGAAATTCCCCTCTTTCCTACATAATTCTTTTTCTTTTTCTGCTGTATTATTCCTGTGAGCACACAAGTAGGCTATTTTCATTAAAACAAAAAATCTTTTGCATTATATCACATCTTCGACAGCTACTGACTCATCTTTCTATTTACGTTTACAGAAAATTCTTTGAAACATCTTTCTTACCTTCTTTTCCTGAGCAAAGCAAGGTCCTACCTGAGTGAGAATTCCCTGATACCACATGCAGAGCTCCCCTATCTCCCTGGCTCCTACTTACTCCTTCATCTTTTTTTGCAATCTGAAAACAGCCACTCTGATTATTTACTGAGCAGATTACAAAAATAATCATGATGGATACCTTCGTTAATCCTTCTAATAAGTCTGTTGATCTGGTCTTCCCTGTTGCCAGCATTTCCACTTTCTACAAAATGGATGGTCTTTTTCTTCATTCTACCTCATGGAGAAGATAATTTGAAGGGCCACAGGAAGTTACTTTCTTCTTTGAAGTGTTTTTCCAACAGTAGAGATTTCATGAATCAGATTCTCCATGCAGATGATGCCAAATTTACCAACAGATTGAGCAATCAGAGAGTTATCTGTCAAGGCAATTTGCTTCTTATTGATTTTGCCATAACCACACTTATAGCTTATTAGTTCATTTACTGACTTCAGGATCAGGTACCTCCATACAACATATGGTCCCATAATTCTCAGCTGGTTAATTGAGGCCTTGTTCAGCTTAATGGAGGTGCCATTGAAGATCTGAAGAAGGCAAAGAAGCTGCAACTCCTTTCAAACCTTGTGGTTTTAACCTATTGATACCTCTGATCCTGATGACAAATGCCAATTTGGGTTCTGCAGTTATATAGAAGTTGCCAGCTTTTCTTGCCACCTTGGCCATGTGAATCTCAGTTCTGTACATCTGTCTATATTCCTTATGATAATACTTAGCTTCTCATAGGTAAGCTTCCTCCTTGCCTTTTGAAACATCTTTTGAGCAAACTTCTTTCTCAGGGGCTTGGTCTTCAGCTCCACAAAATTCCTTTGCTCCTTCTGAAGGGTTTCTGGCACAGCAGGAGCCTTTGTCTTGGCTTCTCTCACAGCAGGAACCTTCTTTTTCTTCTCTTAAAACACTCTTCATGATTCCAGCCGGAAGAGAGCAATTCTCTCTTTATTTCAATATTCATTATGTGCTCAAAGAGCCTGATGTAATCGACATGGTAATGTAACATTGAAGTTGTCACTATCTAACACGCAATAAACCACATTTAAATGTAAAATATAATCAATGATCACTTCTGTGAGTTTGGATATTGACATTTGTTGACGGAAGTGGCCCTTTTGTAGCAAGGTAGACCATTTAAGTAAGGGCTGAGTTTACCATGGTAGGACAGGCTCCCCTTGAGGTGGCTCCCTCTCTCATAAGAGATCTGGCAGACAGAAAATATTTAGGTGGGCAGGTAGGAGACATGCCCATGAGTAAGGAAATTGCCAGCAAACAAAGGAAAAGGTTCAAAACTGAAGGCTTCAGTTTGGGAGGATGATTTATTTATTTTTTTATTAGCCATTCTATCTTGACACTGCCCTAGATTTTGCAACCTGGTGTAGCTATGACAAACTTAGACATTTCCAAAAATATAGAAAAAAAAGGGAAATTAGAAAAAAAATACCACTGAATCCAAACCCTGAATTCAAACATTACTATATCCTAAGAAAAAGTCAAAATGTTTGGCAAAGGATGAGCTTGCAGTCCTGAAATACTGGGTTTAGATTCTTCATTTATTTTTTAAAAGTTAGGTGTAGATTACCTAAGTATGTCTGCCCTCTAACGTGAAGGCTGATCCTTCATTTAAAAGTGTCCTACCCATTCCAGGTTACATGCTGGTGGCCATGTGGGCTCGATCTTGACTGGCAATCTGGAAATCATTATAGCCAAAATCACCTTTCTTTCATCATGAAGACATCCTCCTGTTTTTCTTATACCAAAGTTGGCATTCTGTCATCAGAAGTTTCCATTCAGGCCCAACTTTGCCCATGAACCAGTCTCTTTCTTGGTTTTATATTCAATTGGATACTTACCAACCTGTCTGAACTACTCTTCTCCAAATTCTCTCTTCTAGGGAAGTATTTTTAAGCCTTGTAACCCTCCACACTTACAACCTGGGCTTTTTATACACATTCAGTGATATTAGCAGACAACAGGAGTGGAAGAACGAAGCTTCCACAGCAGCATTGCTGTGAAAGTGAAGCCACTGGTATAAGCACTTAGCAAACCCACTATGTCTTCCTAAGGGAAAAACCCTCACTACCTTAATAAGTGAATTAATGGGAACAGAGACAAAAATTTACTATAATTCCTACAGAACAAAAATCTCCATTTGAAGAACAGAATTTCATAGAGAGAAAGTGGATGACATTTCAGGACTGAGTCAATGACTGGAAGTGTTCAAAACTAATAATTCTTCCACCAAACTTTTTTTTATTTAATAAATGAAAAGTTTATTCATGCCTAAACTGTGAGAATAGCCACTCAGGGGAATGAGGCCTTAAATAACCATTGCCAGTGCTTCCCAAAATGGTGAGAACCAAAGTTTATTTTATATAGAGAGAAAGAATGGAGGAGAAGAGAGGGCTACCAGGGTTTTAATGAAAAGTTTACATAGTTGACTTTTTACTTTTTAATTTTATTTTAATTTCTTTTGAACATTCAGTCACTATACATCACTTAGCATGTAAAGTGAATTTTCTCAACATGAGTACTTCACACCAGTCCAGTTGAGGATACTATACATTGTTATCATCAACAGATAATCATCCATTTCTGTGTCCCATAAATGTCTTTCCTCTCTATTTTTATCTTTTATGTCTTTCTTCATGCTCTCCCCCTTCTCACAACCTCTTTCCACATTGTCTCCAGTATCTATATCCATTTTCCATGCTTCTATATCCTCTAATCTTTCAGTTTCTGCTATAGGGTGTTTTTCTAACTTTTCTAAAAAAGGGTGAAGAACTGTAACCTTTACGCAAATGCTCAACTTGTTTGTGATCCATCAAATCCCCATCCTCCCACCACTTTAGTAGATTCTCAATCACAAACCTAAATGTTTTTTGAAAGAGCAAAGGCAATTAAATATATATCGTGCTTAACATACCTGAGTATATATCAACAAATTATGCAGATTTACTAAATAGCTTGCTCAATCTATTTCAGAAAATTACATGGATTTTTAAGTACAGTCTTTTCTAGAAAATAGAGAACCCAAAAGCTTCTACTAGTTGCTTTCCCACCTCTCCTCCTATATGCAGTTCCCAATTAATTTACACAGTGACGGTTCCAGTCTATGGCCTGAGTAGCAAAACATCTTGGAATAAATAATGCAAAAGAATATCATAGAAATTAAGGAAACTCAGTTATTTCCTTTAATAAATTACAAAGTAAATAAGCTTCACAACAATCAGCATGTAGGCTGATTATCAGAATTGCATGGGATGGATGCTACACCACTTCCCTCTCTGAAGCTTTTGAAAAGTGTATGCCATTCCAGGCTTCCTTATTTCTAAAACTGGCATTTGGTCAGAAACATCACTTCCTGAGGATAAAAACCAGTGTTCCTTTTCTCAAAGAACAAGGGGAGCTGCATTGTCTTTCCCTTTGTTGCAGAAAAGTTTAGCCATTACATTCATTGTGTTGGAAGGAAGGGATTAGGACCTTAATAGCTTATTCCAAGAAACATAAAGTTACTAGTTCTTATTTTCTATCCTATACATATATTTGTTGTGCCCCTCTTTCACATCATTGCAGAGACAAAGAAGGGACAGAGAGAGAAAAAAAAAGAG
>NW_006205542.1:5718739-5751801 GCF_000334495.1 Tupaia belangeri chinensis
GAGAGAGAAAAAAAAAGAGAGAAAAATGGAAGAACAAAATCTGTAGGTGAGATGTGAAATATTGCTGAGGTATGAAATAGCACTTCTTGTTGAAGGCATGTGAAGCTTGGTGAGTGGGCAGCAACAGAATTGAAGTTGAAAGGAAAAGTAGGAAAGAAATCGCTATTTTTATGCCCCCCAAAGCATGATCCTATAAGCAGGTGGGGTCTTTAGCTCTTTAGGTCTAGTAAATGTTGGAGCAAAGGCAAGAGTCTAGTAGGGCTTACCCCAATTGTTCCCCAAACAGAAATGTGTGCCACCTCCCCATCCATTGGTAGAGAGAGAGGACATATTGAGAAGGGGAGGCATGTTCTCAAAGCTAACTGGCCTCTTTGAGAACTGCAAATGGACAGAAACACATCAGAGGTCCTTGTGTTGGGGTGATGAGAAAGTGTGTATGCACTGCCTTCATCTAAGGCATACAACCACATGACAGTGCAGCATCTTGGCTGAGGTCCGCTCTCCTCCAGTTGTAGGTCTAGAGGTGCTATTCTAGCTTCAATTCTGGCTCTCACCTCAGCCTCTTTGCCTCTTGGCCCCTCAATTGACTCTTGTAAGTTAGTACTTCTGTTGATAAAATTCATAATTAGGCAGAAAACGTTACAAAGATGAAGGTGGACACAATTATAAAAGTTTAAAAGTCAGTGAAAGATGTAACAAACTGTTATGCAGTTAATCATTATAGAAATATATAAAACAAAAGTTGACAAACAGTAAAGAAAAAATAAAATATCCAATAATAGTAGGTATGTTTTTTTATTTATAGAATGAGCAAATAAAAAAATCTGTAAGAATAGAGAAAATTTAAACCTGACTTACTGACATGTGTGACACATTATAGTTCCAAATTATAAAATATGCTTTATTTTCAAGTACAGGAAATACAAACAAAAATTGGATATACACTGGACTTAAATGCAAATCTCAATAAATTTTGAAAGACTGATACTATGTGTGTTATGGTCTCATTGGACTAACAAGGAAATAAGCTAGAAATCAATCTAAAAATTAACTGGAACATTTCTACATATTTGAAAATTTAAAAATTCTTTTAAATAACTTCTAAGTCAAAGAAGAAATCATTATGGCTATTAAAATATTTTTATCAAGTGATAAAATATACTACAGAGTATAACTTGTGAGATGAAGCTAAAGCAGTTCCTCATGGTAAAATTATATTCGGGGGCTAGATAGTGGCTCAGTGGTGGAACATGGCACTCTGAGAGGCTGATCCACTCTAGGCTTACATTTGAGGACATCCCAGAGTATGCCAGGCGCATGAGTGCCCATGATCTAGGGGGACACATCATGGTCTCATTAACCTGTTAGAAGTGCTATCACTATATCTTTATTTTTCTTTGTCTCTGTCTCTCTTACTCATGAAAGAAATACATAAACTTTAAAACATTATATCATTGAAATATCTATTAAAAAGGAAAAAAGCTAAATATTAATGAGCTCTGTCACCCATCTCAAGAAGTTAACATAAGAAAACAGAATAAGCACAGAGAAAATGCAAGGAGAAAATACAGAGCAGAGTAACAAAATGTAAAAAAGAACATTAGTACAAATGAAAAGAAAAAAAAAGAAAAGCTAAACGTTTTTCTCTTGCAAATACTAATAAAAATACAGAGAACCATGTGAGATCCATCAAATAAAGAAAAGGCAAGTTTAATCAATATTGTTATTGAAAAAGGAGGATGGGGCCAGCAGGTGGCATGGTGGGTAAAGCACTGGACTTCCACATTGCCCACCTGATTTGTGTCCTTGACACAGGGGCTTGCAAATCATGCTGGGCACATGTGCGTGTGTGCCCCAAATCCTGAGATGAGAATGGAGAAGAAGGGATTGTGGCTTGGTCATCCCCCTGAGAAGTAATTTTGCATTTTTCCTCTCTCTGTCTGTCTCTCTCCAGGAGAACTATGGAAAAAAAAAGACATAATTTCTACAGACATCCTGTAAATATGCAAAATATACCAGAAATAGTATAAATAATGTCCTACCAATAAATCTGAAATATCGTATGAAATTGGATACATTTCTAGAAATATACAACTTACCAAAACCAACTCAAGAAGAGAGACAAAAGAATAACTAAATATTATTATATCTTAAAAAAAAAACCCTGAGAACATAAATCTTCCTACAATAGCTTTTTTTGGCTTTAACAGAGGGTTCTACTAAACATTCAAAGAAAAGATAGTTCATTTTTATACAGACTTTCACAAAATCTGACAAGAAAGGTTTGAGACTAAATCTCATGGCCCCAGGCTGCTTATCAATTTACATATATTTTATTTTAAAAAATAATTTATTTTTTAAGAATTATTTTATTTAATTTTATTGATCATTATTTTTATTTTTTAAAATTTGACCAGAGGTGAGAAAGCAACCTCCCAGGTCCAGTAGTCAAAACTGCTGTCAGCCATGTGGGAATCCAGTGCCCCCACCACATACCATCTGCCAGCCCTGAATGTATTTTAAATAAAATATTAGTACATAGGATCCAGCAATGTATTAACAATGTATGATCAAGTTGGATTTATTTCAGAAATATAGCATCAGCTTAATATTTAAAAATTGGTTCAAGTAATTTATCACATTAGGGAATTAAAGGAGAAAAAAACATTTGCCAATGTCAATAGTTATAGAAGAAACTCAATACCTACATTTATTCATGAGTAAAAATTTCTAGAAAATTAGGATTAGAAAGAAAATTTATTTTTTTTATTGACATAATAATTATGCACACATGGTGAGGTACAATGTTCTTTCAGCACAGAGTAAGTATACATGGATTAAATCAGGATAATTAGTATATTCATCAACTCAGCCATTTTTCATTACTTTGTGTTAGAAACATTCAGAATTAGAAAGGAGCTGTCTTTACTTGGTAAAGAGCATTTATAAGAACAAAACAAAAAAATAAAAAAGCCAAACTAAGTATCATATGTAATGGTAAAATATGGAAACAGTCTCTTTAAAATCGGTAACAAGGAAAAAAATGCTTACTATCTCCATGGTTTCTTAACATTATATTAGATGGCCTATGAAGGCAATAAGGAAATATAAAAAAGTAAAAGATACCAATACTGAAAAGGAAAAATTGCATTCCCTTTTTTTCACAAATGATATGATATTTTTTTCAAGTAGAAAACTCCAAAATATTGCTAGCAATTCTTCAGAATTGATAAGAATGTTCACCACAAACTGATGAATGGTTAAAAAACTGTGGCACATATACTCAATGGAATACTATTCATCCATAAAAAACAACAAAACCCTGGCATTTGACAGGAAGTGGATGAATATGGAAGATTTACTGCTGAGTGAAGCAAGCCATGCTATGAAGGAGAGGCATTGTATGTCCCCACTTAATATATACTGAGTGTCTGCACTCTATGACTGAAACTAATTGTCTAAAGGATATAGAAACGCAGTATATAGATGTAAATACCAGATATAGTGTGTGTGAAAGAGGAGAGTCTGAGGAAGGACATTTGGGGGAGAGACAGGAAGGCATAGCATTAATGGCACAAAGAGGTGTGGTATTATCTGTTGAAGATATTTCATAGTTTTATCAACAGTACTAGGGAGAAATGTTCACCTGTTGAAATATCTATTTTGTAAGACAAATAATAATGTGATTGAATGTATGGAAGAAAATGAAATGAAAAAAAAAAAGGAAAATAATAAATAAACACTAAAAAAAAAAGCCTTGGGAAAAAAAAGACTGTTCAGCAAAGCTATGGGTTACAGAATCAATATAAAAATACCAATTGCATTTCTACATAGAAAATGTAATAAGAATTCCATTTCCATTCTCACAATTAATATAAAGTACCTACAGAGGGATAAGTCCAAGAGGTAGGATCCCTTTATTAAAATAATTATGTAACTTTATTGGCTAGGAAGATTTTATATAAAGGTATCGATTCTCCCCAAATTGACCTATAGATTCAATACAAGACCAATCAAATCCCAACAGGCTGGTTTGTAGAGCTTTGCAAGCTAATTTTAGAATGCATTATAGAAGAGCAGAAGGTTAAGAATAGCGTAAACACCCATGGAGAAAGAGAATGAAGCAGGGGGTACATGGTTTAGAAGATAGCAAAATTCTTATACATTTGCAACAATTAAAAGTAATGTAATAAAATAAATTGGATATACTGGATGAAGTCGTATTTGTGACAGAAGGGATATTGTAAAGAAGAGAGGAAAGAAGAAACTATCCAGTGAGTGGTACTAAAATAACTGATTATCCTTACCAAAAAAAAAGGGGGGGAAATAATTTTCTACTTCATGTTACAGACACACACCTAAGATTAATTTCAGTAGCTTAAATGTGAAAGGGAAAACTATGTAACCTTTATAAGGTATTAAAGAGAATATTTTTGTGACTTTGAAATAGAGAAGGATTTTTAAAACAAGGCAAAATATAGAAACCCCTGGAGTTGAAAGGATAAAACATTCTTCAGGATATCTGCTCATCCAAGGAAACCAGTAAGAGCAGGAGATATGCTACAGTTTGGGGAAAGATATTTGAAAGATGTGCAATGCAAAAGGACTGACATCTGGAATTTTTAAAGAACTCCTCTAAATCAGTAACAAAAGACAAACATCCTAATATATTTTTAGATTTTTGCCATAAGGGATGTGAGCTCACCAGAGAGAGACAGTGCGAGACAGAGAGGGAGGAAAAGAGAGAAATCCCCTCCCCCTCCCCCAGGGAGACTGGCCATGATACAGTCCTTTCTATTCCTTTGGGATTTGGGTCATGCACACACACACATCCCTGGTGTGATTTTGAAGTCACCAGGTCCAGGACTTGAACCATGGTTGACCATGTGAAAGCCCAGCACCTTAACCACCATGCCACCTGCTGGCTTCAAACATCCCAATCTTAAAAATAGGCAAAATAATTGTTCAAAATTATCTGTAGGAAAAGAAACACAAAAGCTGGGAACCAGCAGTTAGCGTAATGGCTATGTCATTGGACTCCCACGTAGTCTACCGTGGTTCATGTCCCGGACCCGGTGGCTTAAAACTCACGCCAGGCGCATGTGCGTGCGTACCCAAGATCCCGAGAAGAGAATGGAGGAGAAGGGATTGTGGCGTGACCATCCCCTCTGGGGAGTGATTTCTCGCTTTCTGTCTCTATGTCTCTGTCTGTCTGGCGAGCGCACGAGTCCTATAGTGAAAACCTCTCCAAAAAAAAAAAAAAAGAATAAATAAAAGAAACACAAAAGCTCACAAATACACGCAAATATGTTTTATAAGGACAACATTAATTAAAGCCACAATGAGATACTATTCATATTATTTTCACTCCATCATCATTATTTGTAATAAATGATAAAATTTCGTTTATTAAAACATAAAGGCCAAATAATACCAAGTGTGAATGAGGATATGGAACAAAAGGAACACTCACCAACTGCTTCTAGAAATGTTACCTGTCAAAATTGAGAGCATGCATACCTGATGACTCAGTAATTCCTCTCCTAACTATGTACCCCAGCAACACTCCTGTGTCTCCTGAGCATCAGGGACATCAAATACAATGGTATTTGAACCAGGTGCTGCATAGCAAAGTTCATCAATAGAAGAATGAGTATATTGAGGTATATCCACATCAGGAGATGGTATGTCTCAGGCACCACTCTAAAAACTGGTTTTGTTAATAATTTTATCTTAATATTGATTGCTATTTATCTGCATGTTTACCATTTCATTTATGTGCTACTATTTTAAAAATATATATATTGGGTTGCCAGAAAAAGTCATGATGCAGTTTTACATAGAAAAACAGAAAAATACATCATGACTATGCTGACCCAATATATATATTTAAGATGTACAACATGATACTGTGTTATGTATACACAGAGTGTAGTGATTACTATTAACAAGCACAGCAACAAATTCACCTCCTCCTAGGAAGAGGTTCATAGGTTCCTTTTATTTTACGGTAAGAGCACCTGAAATCTAACTCTCAACAGATTGCAGTATACCATACAATATTGTGAAGTATAGTAATCATGCTAAACATATCCCCAGATTTATTCATCTTCCGTAATTCAACTTTGTACCTTTTGATGACTATCTCCCCATTTTCTTTCCTTCCTGCATCTGGTAACCACCATTCTAACTCTGCTTTTGTGTATTTGACTTAGATTCCACATGTGAGTGAGATAATACAGTATTTTTCTTTCTGTGTCAACCCTATGTCACTTAACATAATGTTTTCCAGGTTCATTCATGTTGTTGCAAATGACAGGACCTCTTTTATTTATTTTTTAAAGGCTGAATAGTATCCCAGTATTATATATGTATTTACCACAATTTTTTTTTTTATTCATCCATTGAAAGACACCAGGATTTCTATGTCTTGGCTATTGTGAAATGTAATAGGTGATTTGGGCCAGCCCATGGCATGATAATAAGGCAATGGGATCCCACATGGCTGACTATGTGATTTGAATTCCAGACCTTGAAAAATATGCCAGGTGTGTGTGGATGTGTGCTCAAAATCCACAAAACAGGGAGAATGGGGGGAAGGGTTTGCCCTGTGATCATTAACCATTGGGGTACTTTCTTGTTTTCTATCTTTCTCACTGTATCTCTCCATCGAGCACGTGTACTCTCTGTCAAAACTTAAAAAAAAAAAAAAGCAGAAATGGAACACAGCTGTTTTTACATGGTACTGATTTCATTTCCTTTCAGTATATACCTAGAAGAGGGATTACTAGATGGTAAAGTAGTTCTATTTTTAATTTTTAAAAGAGCTCTCATACTATTTTCTATAATGGCTGTACTAATTTTACATCTTCACCAACAATATACAAGGGTTGCCTTTTTTCCACATCCTTGCCAACACTTGTTATCTCTTATCTTATTGGTGTGAGGTGATATCTTATATAGGCTTTGATATCCATTTCTCTGATGATTAACGATTTTGAGCACCTTTTTGTATACTTGTTGGCTATTAATATGTCTTCTTTGGAAAAATAACTTTTCACTTTCTTTGATTATTTATTTATTTACTATTGAGTTGTATGAGTTCCTTATGTATTTTGGACATTCATCCCTATTTAAAAAAAAATCTTGCCAGAGCATGCATGTTTTTGCTGGAGAGGTAGACAGAGAGAGAAAAAAAGAAAGTGAGAAAGCACCCCCATGGGGCATAGTCATGCTATTATCCCTTCTCCTCCATTTCTCTCTACTTTTGGAATTTTGGGCATGTACACATGTTCAGGGTGTTTTGCAAGCCACTGGGTCTGGGACTAGAATCATACAGTTGACCATGTAGGATCCAGTTGCCTTGATCATCACATCACAAGTTGGTCCATTAATCCTTTATTATTGTTATTATTATTATTATTATTTATTATTAAGAGGTTTTCGCCTTAGGATGCCTGTGCTCCCTGGAGAGAGAAAGAGAGAAAAAGAGAGAGATACAAAGACAGGGAGATAGAGAGAGGGAAAGTGATGAATCACCCCTCAGGGGAATAGCCACATAACAATCTCTTCTCCTCCCAGAATCTTGGACATGCATTCATATGTGCCCATTGTGATTTTTAAGACACCATGTCTGGAGCTTAAACTATGGTCAGCCATGTGAAAATCTAGTGACATAACCACTACACTATCTGCTGACCCCATCCTCTGTTATTAATAGATATAATTTGCAATTTTTATTCATTCCATAAATTCATTTATTTTATTGATTATTTTCTTTGCTCTGCAGAAGCTTTTATTTTGATGAAGTTTCACTTGTTTATTTTTGCTTTTGTTGGCTAAGGTTTTGTTGTGGTATCAAAAAAATCATTATCATGGCCAATGTCAAGGATATTTTCTCCTAAGTTTTCTTGTAATAGTTTTACAGTCTCAGATTTTATACTTAACTCTTTAATCCATGAATTGAATTTTTGAATAAAACAAAGGTAGGTAACTCCTATGTACCATCTCAGGCCCTCTTAGTTCCACCTCTTTTTGGGTGTAGCTCTTTATAAGTTCTACTCACTACAAGAAAGAGAACCCTGTGACTCATCATCTTATGGCCATTTCATGGAATGTATTTTTTCCTTCCCCAGGAATTTTATTGTTGTTGTTGCTTCTGAAATGTAAGAGACATCAGGACCCACTTATTGTCCATAGGGCAAACATTTGAGGAGACTTCTTAGAAGAATTTTATGTTTATTTTAAGTCTCCCAGACAACCCAGAAATTCTTTGGTCCTTCTATTCTCTGAATTTGGTCCTCTGAGATCATCAGTGTTATACTTTATACCATGTGGTAAGCAGTTTAGTAAGGCATTTTTATGTTAGATCTTTTTCTCACAACCAATTTTTCTTTTATCCCTGGTTCCCTGAAAGTGTACTCTGTATTAAAGAGGAACAGGTAAGTTTTGCCTCAGAGTCTATAATATACAGCAATGTATATGAATATTAATATATTCTATATATTCTTAAAGAATATTTCCCAAGTAAGGAGATGTACATAAAGCATTGAGCCTAGTTCTTGGTAGGAAATCAAGCAGTCTCTACAAGTAAGACTGCGAAGGAAAGTAGAGGCCACGTATACAAAACATCAAATGGAATTATTGAACTTTACTCTGAAGGTACTAGGGAGGCTTTGGTAGTTATTTTATTTCCTTTCCTTTTCCTTCTATTTTTGAAACAGGGGAAGGTGGTGTACAATATTTTTAAAGGATCGTTAAAGTTAGAGTAATACAGAGACATTTCTGAGATAATATTGACAGGATTTAGCAGTGGCTGACCAGTTTTCATGGATTTAGGAAATGCAGAAATCAGTGGTTAGTATCTTAGAGGAGACTGTTATACATCATCCTAAGAAGTAGATTTACAGGACTAAGTAAGCCAATGGCAGTGGGATGAAAAGGTGAACCTGGGTTAAAGGAGCATTTGTGTACAAAACTGATAATGTAGTGATGTGTTGAAGCAGGATCATACTGGTTCCTGGCTCCTGAGAGTTGACTGAACATCCACAGTAAACAATGTCATGTTGGTTGTCTGAAACTGGCCATGGTAGAAATATTTATACCATAGATATTGGCAAACACTAGTAATGAAATTTTGTAATCACTAACTAGATAGTTGCTAAAGGTTAATCATCACACCACTGGATAGAATTTGATGACCGATTGGATACAAAACAGACAAAGATAGAGTTAGAAGATGAGGATATGAAATGAGATGTAAAATATAGGAAGCAGAGTGGTGCTGATGATATGGAGAACAAGATAGATGTAATTCTGACCCTCATGAAACATTTCAGTTTTTTTAAATAACGATTTTAATTTTATTAACTATTATTATAATTTTAAAAATTTGATATAGGGCACATGCACTTACCAGAAAGAAACAGAGACAGACAGACAGAGAGAAAGTGAGAAAAGAAGTTGCCAGTTTCGGGACCTGAACTAAGGTCAGACATATGGGAGTCCAGTGTCTCAACCCCCATGCCATGCATAAGCCCCACATGAAACATTTTCAACCGTGAATATTAGAACAATGTCTGGCTTTTTGAAATGCACATTTCTACAACCTATCTCTATGCTAATATATTTAATGCTATTTTATGTAGAATGGTTAAAAGGAATATAATGAATAGAATGATTATGTAAATCATTTTATCAATGCTACCCTCCCCTGGAAACTTGAAATATACTTGTGATATTTACTTTAAGAATACAGATTAAGACAAATCCCATAGTAGTTCATAATGTGAGATAAAAGTCTCTAGCTTGGGAAAATAAAGTCAATGGAAAAGGAGACAGGAGAAGAAAGAAGGTCTTATGAGAATTAGTCATAAGTGGAATTAAAGTCATGGGTAGATAGAACTAACATTAGCAAAGACATGAAATATTTTCATTTTCTCTGAAACAAAATCAAATGAGAAGAGTTTGGATAAAAATTCAGTCATTGAAATGGAAACAAGAGATATAAAGTCAAATGACTTCAATCTCTTCAGTAAGTATGAGGAGGTGGTAGTAGTAACACTGATGGTCATCACAGCCATGTTCGGAGCTGTCATTTAATGCATTTTTGCAGTAGATACCTCATGAAAAGCTTTAGCCCTTTAAGTCAGACATTGCTGTTGTTATTTCCATTTTTTTAGATGAGAAAATCATGAATGAGTGATGTATGAATTTGAGCAATATGCAAGGTCACATAGCTAGTGACAGATCTGTTCTGTGCAGATTGAAGTTCAGCGCAAGACTTTAGAACCTTTGCTATTAACTATATAGTTTTTCATACTGTTGTCTCTGCTTCTGTGAATGAGAGGGAGGGTTTGGAAGTATGATTAGGGGACTAAGTAGGGAATTAGAGATGAATATGATTATGTAACAGTTTGTAAGACCCAGTTTATAAACTTGTCTGATGGATATACTCTGTTTATTTGGGTTTCTCTAATAACACTTGACAGCTCAGGAATGAGAGAAAAAGTAAAAGCTAAGTTTTCTGCAAGTGAGATTAACAAAACAGATGGAACAGAAGGTCAAGGTTTCTGTTATACTCCAAGAAGATTTTTGAGAGCAGTTCAGGAGCAGATTACAGGACCAGGGATTAATGTGTAGGACACTGAGGTCTGCTTGGGCTTAAGAACTGGAGAAAGTTGGAGACTTTGAACAACTGGGATGTTCTGATGAAAGTAAGGATCAGATTCATTAGAAGGAAAAAACAAGAAAAATTATTACAAAGAAGTGTTTCAGAATTTAATATCTCCAGAGGTCAAAAATAAAAAGGTGAAATTTCAGTGTTTTGATAGGAGCTATTTTTGGTTCAGAAGAGGCTTTCCCACAATGTTAAGAAACACCATGAGGCATTAGGTATTGTCCATAGATACAGGATGCAGTCTTAAATAAGTCACTGACTACTAAACATAGACTTTAATGGGGGGGTATTTAAAATGACACCATGAATAGGATGTTATTCATTTTAAATAAGATCCACCAGCTTCTAGAGGATCTTAAAATGACACAGCTCTTTCTTAATAAACAATAGTATCTACTTCCATGACAGAATTGAAGAATATGACCAGCTCTCCTGAGATCAACCATGAAAATAGATGTTAGAATGGCTTACAAACCAGCAATCATTTGGTTTTGTGAGCAGAGGAAAGTTGAATGAACAGTCACAATGGTATTAATTCCATTTATTTTATTCTATTTGACTCATTATTAGACTAAGTAGACATAAGATAGACATATTCTATTGGACTCATTATTAGACTAAATAGACATAAGATAGAACTGGATACAGCTCAGATTCCAGCTTTGGTTCTAACTCTCCAACCTCAAATGAATTAAAAAATTTTTAGAGGTTTTTGCTATAGGGCGTGTGTGCTTACCAGAAAGACAGAGAGAGACAGAGAGACAGAGAGACAGAAAGCGAGAAATCACCCCCAAGGGAGGATGGCCGTGCCGTAATCCCTTCTCCTCCATTCTCCTCTCGGGATCTTGGGCACACAAGTACATGTACCCGGCGTGTGTTTAAGCCACTCAGTCTGGGACTCGAACCGCAGTTGACTACATGGGAGTTCAGCGACATAGCCATTATGCTAACTGCTGGTCCTCCAACCTCAAATGAGTTAAGAAATATTACTTAAAACTCTGTCTTCGTTTCCTAACTACAGATGAGCACATTGTCTATGACCTGAAGAAATGTTAAGAAACAAGATTAATTAAAATTAGTTTACATTTTTATAACAAAAATAGGATTTTGAGCTAAACGGTTGTTAGCATGATTACTATGTGTAAAGTGTTTTGATCAGCTCCAAACTGGTCTGAGTACAATGAGTAATAGTGCCACTGAGTTTCATAGTTCTGCTTAATTCAATGCAACTTTTCTTTGTTTTGAAATGCAGCAGGAACCTTTAGCCTCTTGCATGTTATTTTCTGTATAAAGTTAAAGTATTTCTTTTTTATAAAGTTTGGTTTTATTCAATATAAATAGTATGCGTGTGCATCACACAGACACACACACACACACACACACACACACAGATCATCCTCCAAGTAGAACTTGGTCATGCTGCAGTAATTTTTCCTCTAATTCTCCATCTCACGAAGGTCTTGGGCACACAAACATAAACCTGCTGTGAAACCAAAGGGGTCTGGATTGCTACCTTCATGGCCTTGTGGGTTCTGCTTTCCTCCATGCAATCCCTAGTCACTGTCACAGCCAGGCCCCTGGAGTTAATAGTACTATTTAAGCTTTTCACTAATTTCAAGGTTATGACTTTTCTCTACGAAATTCCTTTTGGTTTATTTCCTTTAATCCTTCTGGACAGGATTAAGTGTGGAAACAAATGTTGGCTATGGCGAAGAGACTTAAGATGCCTGAATGAAGAAAACCAGGTTGGAATGAGTGAAGATGACTTTTACAAAGGTTCACAGAATAGACACTCTATCCTCAGGAATGACTGGATACAACCATGTGCTTAGAAGAAGCAGCGTCACTGTTCTGTCTGTCATTCACTGTGACCAAGGGACCTGTGGATGTCATAATGGTTATGTCGCTGGGATCCCATGTAGTTGACCACAGTTTGAGTCTCTGGAGGAGGCTTGAAACTCATGCTGGGCACATGTGCATGCCCAAAATCCCGAGAGGAGAATGGAAGAGAAGGGATTGTGGCATGGCCAACCCCATTCTCTTCCTTCCCCAGGTGATTTCTTGCTTACTTTCTCTCTTGTCTCTCCAGTGAGTCCATGAGCCCTATGGGAAAAAAAAATATCTTCCTCTCAAAACAAAAGCAAGCCACATTCACCGTGGCCAGGAGTGAGGCACAGCAGTGGGAAACACTCTCCATACACCATGGTGTGTGATGTAGTGCAGAGCATGTCAATGTATGATTCTCATTACTGTGGCTGCCAGCCAACCTCATCAATGTAAGGTGGGCTTTGGTACACAGGTTGCCTTGGACCCAGGGCAGAGTGCACCCTCCTCCTTGTTAAAATAGTTCCATCTGACTTAGTGCTCTTGTTTTGTAAGGCTGAAATCCTAACCATGAGTGAAAACAATTTTCTCAACCTAGTTCAGGCCTAGTGTTTGCTGAAAATTTCTCACTTTGGGAGGTAAAAAACTCACATTTTGATCAGGGGCTTTTCATCCTTTCACAAACTGCTTTGTGTGTTATTCTAAGGTGTTCCTCCCCCCACTCCCCTGACACACACACACACACACACACACACACACACACACAAGTACTGAAGTGTCTTTCCTACCCCTAAGCAAAAAGAGGTGGTGGTATGAACAGAGAACTTAGACTTCTCAGAGATAATTCAGATATAATAAAGTCAGGACTTTTATTGCAGTCCTTACAACATATATGCTGAATTACAATATAAACGCTAAGATTATTGTAAAAGACAAATATTTTTTGCCCCAGATAAACATTTAAAACAGCTTAAAATCTATGAAAATGATTATGATACCAAAGTACATAGAATTTGAATTTCCAGAGGTGATGAGCATGCAAATACAGTCAATGTTTGAGGTGGTTGCAATCTCAGTATTGATAGAAAAGGCCAAGAAAACAGTAGGTCATGTCCACCCTGCATAATTAGCTCACATATTCAATAGTTCTTTAATGTGATCAGTGATACAAACATAAAGGGACCAGAGGACAGCCAACGTTTTTTTTTTATTTTTAAGCAAGTATATAATTTAATAAATGGTTTCAGGTAAGCTGCCATGGTTTCTCAACTGGACACAAAGTGTCTTCAATTTACACAGCTTTGATTTTAAGGACATCTTCTCAGATAGAACTGAACAAAAATAAATCTGCCTTGAACCTTTTGAATTCAGCGAACTGAGACTGTAACACAGATACAGAAAGAATAGAGGCCTCAAAGTTAATGTGACTGCCATTGGACCGCTATCTCAAGTATACAATGAAGCCATGTTCTCTGTTAATAGAGCTACAATGAGAGAAAATATCTTCCAAGGTAATTTGAAATGAGAGCATATCCCAGTAGTAAAGGATTAGGAAAAGTAGGGTGTCTTCAAATGCAAATTTCCTGACATTTCACAGCTACTAAAATAATTATCCTACCTTAGTGAACTAATAATAACTTAACGGTTTCATTTAATATAACCAAATGTAATGCAAAAGGCACATACTGAGGTAAACACTATTTCCATTTTAGGACTTGCCAAGGGTGGCTTTTCTCTCTTCGCTTTTCCCCACACATTGAATGTCACAAGCAATTAAATGAAATTATTTATGTGCAGTGGAGAGGTGAGAGCATAAAGCAGTGCTATACATTTGAGATGCAAGTGGCATCTCTTTATAGATCCCAAAGAGAGAAACCGTGGTGTCTTGACAAAGTAATTGTTCTTTGAAACTCTAGCACTATCTTTTGTTTTGCTAAAACAATTTTTAAATGAACTTTTTGAAATTAAAGCCATTTTACTTTTATGTGTCTATGGGAAAACTAAATTCAGAATCTGCAAAGCTTACATAAAATCTTTTGAAATATCAGCATGTCTTTGAACCTTTTGTTTTCTGTGTTTAGCACAATATTGGCTACATGGTAAGCACTCTGGAATTAAATGAAAAAAAAAAATCACCTAATGGCATAGAAAATTTTTTTTGAGAGGCAATTTGGCAGGAATCAAATATCATAAAATCTTTGATCCAATGATTTTACTTTAGTAAATTTACGCTGAATTTTAAATACTGAAAATGCCTTACACACAGCATTATTCATTGCAATGTTACTTTAAATAACAAAATAATTAGATACAATTAGTTCTGTATTATTGTAAGTCCTCTTGAGTATTTCAGTAAAGGAACTTTTTATTTATTTACTGAAAGGAACATTATGCAGCCAATAAAATGATGCTTAAGACTAGATAGCAACTAGGGACCAGCAGTTAGTGTAATGACTATGTTGTTGGACTCCCACGTAGTGGACAGTGGTTCGAGTCCTGGACCCGGTGACTTAAACTCACACGGGCGCATGTGCGTACGGTGCGTGCGTGCCCAAGATCCTGAGAGGAGAATGGAGAAGGAAGGGATTGCGGTGTGGCCACCCCCCCGGGGGGGGGATTTCTCGCTTTCTGTCTCTCTGTCTCTCTCTCTGTCTGTCTGGTGAGCGCACACGCCCTATAGTAAAAACCTCTCCCCCCACCAAAAAAAAGAAAAAAAAGAAAAGACTAGATAGCAAATAGATAGCAATGTTTTAAGGTGGTTCCACTCTCAGGATTGACAAAAATGACCAAGAAAACAATAGGTCATGTCCACCTTGCATTCACATGATGTAACAGAAGTACAAAAAGTCCAAAATAAAATTGTGGTAGGACTGCAATCATAGAAAAATAAGCATACCTAAAAAAGTACCAACCTATAGGTTGTGTTTGGATGAAAGCACTATGGATAATTTTTCATGTCTTTTTGATTTTCCAAATCTGTTTTTTAAAACAGTTTTTTAAAAGTAAACACCCAATTATTATGCTTAACATCTAGCTATATTGAACTGAACGTTGCTTTTCTATCCTCAAACTATCGGACCATTAGGAAAGTAATAACACATGTTTTCATAGAAAAACCGAAAAAACATATCATGATTTTCCTGATGACCAGGTATTTTCTGTGTAAATGTTTTCTAGTGGTTAATTAGTCACAAATAGGGAACCAGTCTGGCTGAGGTACCTAAGTAACTGAAGATTAACAGAGATTCACAGATCTGAGATTCTTATGGAATAAAAAGCCTGAAATAAATACTATGTTAGAAATTTTTAAATTATTATTATGCCATTATAGCACATTGTTTCATAGAAATAGGTATATAACAAATTGTTTTTTTGGGGCAGTTTATTTCATTTAACTTGCTACATATAATTTGCAGTTGTATGTAATGACTGGTATGTAGTATTAGAAAATAGAAAAATAGATTCCCTACTGTAATAAACTAAACAAAAAGAATGACTGACTTGCCTGATGAAGTTTATGAAACAGACATACCAGTTTGCTTCAGGAGATTAAGCTCAGAATACACTGGAATCCTCATCATTTGTTTCTAGTTAAAATGTTCTTATAAATGTAAACATTTACATATAATTGATTGGTAAACTTTTCTATCATCCATTATTGTTTATAGATAACATGAAGGAAACAAATGCAACCTTTTCTAGAAAACTTTTCTCTCTCTCCCAAAGCAACCACTGAGAAGATACTTGTAAAACTGATGAAATCATAGTTATTTTGAGATTCACAATTGCAATAGCTATTTGTTTTACTTTTCCATGGGGATTTTCAAACCAGTATTTCCATTAAAATGTTCCTTGTCCAAACATTTTGATGTCATCTCTAAAGAAGAATTGAACATTTTTGCTTTTAACTGTCTTTAATAGGTTATAATGATTAGGTTTATCCTTAAAAAAAGTCAAATTTTCTTCAACAGATTTTCATAAAAAATAAGATACATTGTTTTTTAAAATAAGCCTGTCTGGTGGCTTGCTTTAATCCCAGATTCAGTTGAAGATCTGCCATAGTACACAGGCTGACTACTTCTATTACACATATACCATTTCAAGGAGCCAAGTTTCTTGTTGCTTGTCATCCCAACCTTAAAGATGAAGCACAGTTACTATTTCTAAGGGAAAGCAACTCATGATCTTACTGTGAGAAGGTAAGAACTACATTTTAAAAATCTCATCATAAATTATACAAAATATTAATTTTAGTTTTAGATTTACCAGAGTTTAGGTGGCTAAGTGGAATTGATTGCATGGACCTACTCAAGTTATTGATATTCATGATATGAATTTGTATTGAATATTTTATACCAGTAGATAGGATACATTCATCTCTCCTGTTTTGTTAACATAAATTGCACTTAAGTTTGTATGATAAATATTAAATCAAGTGACAACTGTTTAGATAAACAATCACTCAATGAGTCAATCAATATTTATTCAGGGCCTACCGCAGATTAGCCCCTTCAGATAAAATGGTGACTTTGTTGATTCAAAATCTTCACTTTTATAAACAGATTTTATAGTAAAGCAATTAAAAAAATAAACAAATATTCAAATAACTTACCTTTGTTTCCTTGCACTTGGAGAAAAATCCAAAAAACAAAAATAACTGTTCTAGTTTCCAAATACATCCCGGCTTTTGTGCATTGATAATACTAATAACAATCACAGCACAACTCCAAATCTCATTAAAAAATGACAGTAATATAAAAAGTAATTAACTATTGATGCCAGCTGAATGAGGATAGCCTTCTTGGTTTACCTTTATGTGGGTGCTAATTTATGAAGAACGTGCAACAGTGTCTGTTTCTGGAATAATCTGCTTATCTTCCCTTCAGATGTAATCTCTGCTTAAGGGCCAGCTGGAGGAACCTTTATCTCATTAACCTTCTGGAAGAGCATCTGTCAGCCTAGCTCCAGGACCCTGAATGCCATTATAAACAAGTGTCTACAGACATACTTTTTTCTTACTTATTCACCTCTTTCAGTGACACATAGAACCAGGGGAAGTCCTGCCTAATATAGAAAAAGCTGACAGTTGGAGTCAGATGTCTTCCAAAATGACATACACAAGGAACATTCATTGAAAGAGCTTAATAGCTGTCCCTGGAAGTAGGTGCTTATTCAATCTGCTAGTCTCCACTGATAGGAAAGCTGTCTTCATTCTCTTCTATGTACTGTGTTGTAAATCACTCTCTGGCATTACATATGGATGGCTTTCTTGATTTGTTTTCAGTCTGATTTTAATCTTTAAAATCTGCATTCATGTACAGAGTTTAAGAATCAGATGTGTTTTCAAAATTTGGTTTGTGAAGAGTAACTGTGCCTGTCTTCTACTTACATCTCTGTCCAAAGCACAACCATTTTTAATTTTTAAAGCTATTTTTTAAAATATTCTCCTGTCTAAATGATATGCTTCTGTTACTTTTTTTAAGAGAGATTTTTGCTATAAGGCATGTACACTCACTGGAGAAACAGAGAGAGACAGAAAGCGAGAAATCACCCTCCATGGGAGATGGCCACACCACAATCCCTTCTCCATTCTCCTCTTGGGATTTTTGGGCACACATGCACATATGCCTGGTGTGAGTTTTAAACTGCTGGGCCTGGTACTCAAAACACAGTTGACTGTAGACTGTGTTGTGTAGTCAACTGTGTCAGCTGGAGTCTACATGGACTACTTCCATGTGGAAGTCCATGGCTATAACCATTATACCATCTGCTGGTCCCTCTATTACTGTTTTTGGCATTTTCACTTTTAGGTATGATCAAGTAATGGATATTGAGGACATCTTCCCTTCACAAACATACTTGTCTTATCCTTTCATCCTTTTGCCACAGTATTACTGTATTTTTAGTTTATTGAATATTCAAACTTATATTATTGTGACTGAATACGTGTTGCATACAGCTGAGCCATGGAGCATTCCACATCTACTGATAGGTATTCGGTTCTTGTGGGTAGACTCTTTTCTTAGCAATTATCATAGGTTATCCATAGACAAGGGGACTTCAAACATTTCATGGAAAGGTAGAATTAAAGTACAAGTTTATTTTGGTACAAAAACTATTTAGGTCTATACATAATTTTCCGTAAAACACATTTCTATGAACACTTTGAAGATCCCTAATTTTCTTCAATACAATGTTATGATGCAAGTATTATTTTTATTTTTTCTGTTCTACATTTGAGGAAAATAGGTATATATGGAAGAGCTAAGATTTGGAACCAAAGGTTAAAGAGCCTATTCTTTTAACTACTAATCCTTTATGATATTTTTTTTTTTGGTAATTGTCTCATATTTACTTTTTGAAATTTATCTTTTAGTTTTCTAAATGTGAATCAATAAATTATCCCTAAGTGTTAGCTTCAATGTGTATATTTTCTCTTCATATAGTTGAACATTTCAGATAGTCTGCCCTTCCCAGGGTTTTCTCACTCATCTGTGTTGTTTGATTTGTCATTCTTTATAGCAGGAATATGAAGATCTCGCTTCATGGTCATCCTGGAGATTCCTTCTACCTCTGTCTTTTGTTGGATCCTGTGTTTTTGGATCCCATGTTATCTTCTTTCTTTCTTTTTCTTCCATTAACTGCCTGAAGGGACATGTGGTCATGCACACACTTGTGCAAGTGAGTAAACAAGTGAGAACATGAGAGAGAGAGACAAGAAAGACCCCTAATAGGGTGTCATATGCTGTGATCCCTTTGTCTCTATTTCTCTATCTCATCAAAGTTTTGGTCATGAATGCGCATGGACTCAGCATGGTTTTCAATGTGGGACCTGGCTCTCAATGTACCACATTTAACCACTGTGCTATGGGCCAACCCTCTTTCTTAATTTAGTCTTGTTTTAGTAGAGCACATGTTCTAGTAAATTACTGATAGTTTCCAGGAGATAAATTAAAGATTTTACATGTTTGAAAATTGTTTACATATATACTTGTATTCTATTGATGGGTTGACTGGATATAGAATTCTACATTGTATAAAAAAGCATTCATTTAGAATATGAAAGATATTTCCTGCAGATGTCTACTGTTACCTTCCTTCTTATTGTTTCTGTGGGTTCATATGTAAAAATAATTCATTTAATATTATTTTTTGGAGATTTCAGAGGTAGAGGTGGGTCATGAGTTTTTAGCTCTCATCTTTTATTAGCAATTATTTTGGTGATGTGTAAGGAAAATTATTACCAAATTGCCAAAGTTACAAAATCCTACTTGTAATAGTATATTTGAAAATAGGAAATGAACTGGTGGAAGGTACATCTACTTTAAGATAAGCATATCTAGAAAAGATATTGTAAGAATGCCATACAATATTTGCTTTCTTATATTTAGTATTTAAATATATCTAATATTTATTCACATAAGCTGGGCCTCAGTTTGTTTTGTGTTGTTATTACCAGGTTACCTGAGGCTGGGAAATCTAGAAAGAAAAGCTTTATTCAGCTCACGTTGTTTGTTGGAGGCTGAAAAGTCCTAGAGGACAGCACCAGCTTCTGCTCAGCTTTCGGTGTGGGGCCTGTTTTGTATAAAAACATGAAAGAGAACTGAAAAGGTGAGTGGGCTTGTGCAAAGAGGGGAAAACAGGAGAGGTGACTTCATAACAACCTGTTCTGGTGAGAACTAACTTGCTCCTTCAAGAGCAAACTCATTTACCTAGAGAAGGGCATTAATCTATCTGTGAGGGTATGGCTCCCATGACCCAAATGCCTTTCATTAGACCCCATGTTTTATTATTTATTTAATTTATTAAAATGTTCTTTCTTTCTATTTATTTTACAATCATTGAACATCTTTACAGCATATAAAATGAATTTGCCCAACATGAATACACTGTGTATTAGTCCAGTCAGAGATATTATTGTACATCTTATCGTCAATAGATGATTTTCCATTTTTGTATCAGTTAAATGTTTAGCTTCTTTTTTTCTGCTTGATTCACTGTCTTCCACCCCTCCAATTTTCCACTTACCTCCTGCACTGTCTCTAGTGTCCACAGTTGCTCTCCAAATATTTATACCTTCTAATCTCTTGGTTTCTGCCATAGAGTGCAGACATTCAGTCTATATTAATGTCTCTTTTTCATAGTCTGGCTTGCTTCACTTAGCATTAAATCTTCCATATTCATCCACTTTCTATCACATGCTAAGGTCTCATTTTTTTTTTTATTAATGGATGAGTAGTATTTCATAGTGTATATGTGCCACACATTTTCAATACATTCATCAGTTCTTGGACATTTGGGTTGATTCTATGTCTTAGCTATTGTGAATAATACTCCAAACATTTGGGTTGATTCTATGTCTTAGCTATTGTGAATAATACTCCAAGAGTGGAATTGCTAGAGTGTATGGTAGTTCTATTTGTAAGTCCTTGAGAAATCTCCATATTGTTCTCCACAGTGACCATACTAATTTACATTTCCACAATAGTGTAGGAGAGTTCACTCACCCACACTTGTCATTCTTTATTTTTTCAATTTAGCCATTCTGATTATATCTCATTGAGGTTTTGATTTGCATCTCTCTTATATAAGGGATGTTGAGCATTTTTTTATATCCCACATTTTAAAAGTTTCTACCTCCCAATGTTGCCTCACTGGCACCAAGCCTTAGGGTGAGTTTTGGTGGGGACAAAACCAAATCCAAACCATAGCAAGTTGAAGAGCTGTTTGGTACTAACAGAATACTCTGTTGGTTTGCTATATGACCCTATTTTGCTTATGGTTTTAATACTACTGTGAAACACCAGAGTTCTTTCTCTATGAGAGTTAACAATAATTTCAAGTTAAGAAAGCAATTTCTAATTAGTCTTAATGAAACATTTTGCCTTAAAGGAAATGTGATATAGATTAATGTGCATTCTTGAAAGTATCCTGTAGCATAGATATGAATTTGAAAGTATTTAGTTTATTTTAAAGTCATCAATATTTTAAAGTATCTCTTAATAGCAGTACCTTATGCAATTCCCCATTTTGGATCAAAAATCTTCATAACTGATACTGATAACTGCCACTTAAGCAGCAAATAGGACTGGGCCCAGCAGTCAGTGTAATGGCTATGTTGCTGGACTCCCACGTAGTTGACCACAGTTCGAGTCCCGGACCCGGTGGCTTAAACTTACGCCGGGTGTGTGTGCGTGCGTGCTCAAGATCCCAAGAGGAGAATGGAGAAGGGATTGCAACATAGCCATCCCCCCAGGGGGTGATTTCTCGCTTTCTGTCTCTCTGTCTGGCACCCTATAGCAAAAACCTCTCAAAAAAAAAAAAAAAAAAAAAAAGAAGCAAAAAGGACTGATACACATTATTTCTGAAACAGTGCTTTTTGGGATCACCAAGTGTTTCTCTGGGTACTGTTGTATTTAATTATGGGTTGCTGTTAATTAATCCAGAAGTGCTTCTTCAAGCTGTTGATTGTCAACAATAATTACGTATTCTTAAACAGGTACGCTTTCACTTGATTTTGTGACGGAATTTCAGCAGTGTGCTTAAATATATAAGGTAGGGTGAAAAGGGCAGTGTGCCTCTGCTGATACAGTCCTTCCTCTGAAATCAATAGATATAAACAAGAAATGGTTATCAAAATGTGTTAGTTAATACCATAAAGAAATGATTCCACTTGCTAATCAAAATAGATATAAATTTTGATTTCCTACTAAGTATCATACTATCAATCAGATGGTTTATATTAATAGAATATGAGGTAAGTACTCCATTTATTTTCACTTAACAGATGAGGAAACCTAAGGCTCAGAGATGGTAAATAAAATTACTCAATTACTCAACTATTATAGTAAGACCAATATAGGGTATCAAGGTATTTCTAATTCTAAGGCCTACGTTTCCTCTGTTCTCTTTCATCTTCTTCCTCTCTTTCTCAGTTGTTTTCTGGAAAAACATATGCCCTCTAGCAAATGAAAAAATAAATGTAGATTCTTAGCCAAAGCTTACTCTTTGCATAGGTCTTTTCCTTCACATTCCATCTACTATTTTGGACACAGGTTAAGGTGGTTATATAAGAATCTGGGAAGTTTATGACTCTGGAATTGTGGTCCCCCCCATTTGGCTAAAGGACTACTGTCCTCTTAGTGATCTTGGTTTCTCTTTGTTCACATTGTTGGCTTTTGATTTGTCTCTAATATAGGCAGGCAAAGGGGATTCTTGAGGTATTTCCATTTATGTTTGATAAATGAGGAGTAGCTAAACCTCTTCTAGGAGGAACCATTCCTAGGTTGGCAAATCTGGTGATCTGGAGAGACTAGATTCCACCAACTGTGGGGAAAAAAACCCATGTACTCATCTGTACTTTCGGGTTGTTAGAGTAAATTAAGTTTAAGCCTGAAGCTGTACTTGAGTCCTTACATGGAGAATTGCAACCTGGCTCGGTGCATGAGCTAACTGAAGGCTAATTTAGGAGTATGCTCTTAGAGCAAATAGCTGAGTCAGTCCATCACAGCAGCTAAGCTTTGGTCAATTGCAGGTGGTCCTCTGATTCAAAACACTGAGCTGTAACCAATTAAGTTGTCTGTGTGTGTCATGTTCATTTTCTGTTTATGAATGTTTGACCATGCAACAGTCCTGGAGTTCTTTGAATCTGTTCTGGTTCCAAGGGCTGCTTGATTCTAGAATTATGAATAATAAAAGCCAAGTAAGGTTTTTAAACTAAATTGGTTGTAATTTCACCTTTTGACAAGGTGTTTTGAATAAATGCCTTTTGTGTTAACACAAATTCACCCCGTGTATCTCGAGAGTTTTCCACACATTATTACTCATATCTTAGAAGGAAGGAAATAATACACAAGGGTAACAGTGATTGGCATGTCATCAAAGGTGGGCTTTCTTTTTCTGAATCTACCCTGGGATCCATCTCATTTTGGTTGTCAACTAAAGACTACAAGATCAGACAAAAAGGGATGCCTCAGGCAAGATGAGGAGAGAAACAACAGATGGAACTTGTCAGAAATCAACTGCACTATGGCAGGGATGGAGGGAAGCATTGTACGGCCACATGATGACCGTTTTATTGAGGAGGTAAATCATGGTGACCCAGGAGTAGAGGCCCTACATCCTCATCCACTCTCATTATTTTCTCAGAGAACTTTTTTTTTGCTGAATCTTAGTTTGGGAGGACTGCAATGACCCCATCCTCTTATGGTGACAAAACAGGTCAGCCTTCCTCCCAGGGCTCTGAACATAGGGTTCTTTCCTGTCTCACCTCCTGTCTTGTCCCTTTCGGAGACCTTAGTAATAAACATAGTGAGCGCAGAATAATCTGGACCAGTTCCTTCTTTGTAAAAATAATTATAAGCTGAACACTAGAAAAGCAGGTAAGTAGATAGTTTTTTTGTGTATGTTTAAAGATAAATCTGCATTTAATTTATTTAATCTGTATTTTGAAATGTAGATTTCTCAGAAATAATTAGCCACATCCACTAAGAATCAAAGATATATCTAGTGTCAGCAATATATATTCTCTTCTACTAGGTGACTTCAAAGGTTTGTGGAAAAATGGAATTAAAGTGCAAGTTTTTTTGGTGCAAAACTTTAAAAATTCATATACTTTTTATAATATATACTTCTATGAACATTTTGAAGATCTCTCATTATGTGGTTTAAGAGGTCATGGTAGAGGCTGGCAGGTAGTATGGTGGTTAAGCCACTGGACTCCCAGATGACTGACTGCAATTAGAGTTCTGGACCGGACAGGTTGCTTTTTCACTTTCTCTCTCTCTCTCTCTTTGGCCAAATTAAAAAATAATAATAAATAATTCTTTTATAAAAAAGAGAGATCATTGTAAATGTTGCAGATTCTAAGAGCACAGATACTTTAATCAGTGACTTCAGTTTTATAAGTATTAAAATACAGTTTAGGGTCAGCTGGTTGTGTGGTTGTTACCGCAACTGGCACCCAAATGACTGACTACACAGTTTGAGTCCTGGACCTCGCAGCTTAAAAATCATGCTGGGCATGTGTACATGTGTGCCCCAAATCCTGAGAGCTGAATAGGGGAGAAGGGATTGTAGCATGGCCGTCTTTCCTGGGTAAGGGGTACTTTCTCACTTTCTCCCTCTCTTTCTCTCTCTCCCTTTCTCTCTCTGTCTCTCTCAAGCAAGTGCACACACCTTACAGCAAATTTTAACAAAACAGTTTAAATGAAGCTATTAAAAGATAATTTTTAAAGATAATTATTTATTTTATTTGTTATTATTATATTTTAAATTTGCTTTAGAGATCCTGTGCTCACCAGAGAGAGGCAGAGACAGAGAGAGAGAGAGTGAGAAAGCAGGAAAGTGAGAAAGCAAGCTGCTAGGTCCAGGACTTGAACTGTCATCACCATATGGGAGTCCAGCACCTGACCACAGCACCACCTGCTGGCCCCTCTATTGAAAGATCTTTAAGTTCTGATTCCTCCAATGCTCATTGCCTAGCACTTGACAAACAGCAAGGGAGAGGGAATGCTCAGGAGATTCAAGGACTGCAAAGAGAATCAAGATGAATATAGAGGTAACACTATTGGCTCTATAATAAGGAGTATCTGTGACCTCTGGGAGGCCACTTACAGAATAACTGGGTAGATGAAATAGGATGATGAGTAAGATTTTTCTTTTGTATTGGATTGTTAGAAAAGTTATGACATAGTTTTTTTTCTATGAAAAAGTGTGTCATGACTTTCTGACAACCCAATATATTCTAGCAGTGAAAGATCAGAATTACTTTAATAAGCGAGTTAAGCCAAAACAAATATATACATATTAATATAGATATATATTTTAAGGAATTGTTTAGAGGCAGAACAGGAAGCATGGGAGAAGTATGTGTAGTACAGATGATAGGGGGAGGAGAAAGAGAGAGTGGGGAGATGGAGAGAGAAAGAAGCTAGTACAGTATTTCATCTGCCTCACAAGCACTTACTCAAATGGAAGTTTCTTAGTTGCCTTGTTGTTCTAGGAGTCAAAGGAGTATTAGAGCGTGAAACACAGATACATTTGCCCTGGAAAGGTTTACAATCTATAAGTCATACTACGAATATAGATAATGACAAAATTTTCATATGTTTATTGGACATTGATGGTTCATCTTTGTTTGTTTGTTTGTTTTTTGAGAGATTTCTGTGTTTTGCACTTGCTGGAGAGAAAGAGAGACAGAACGAGAGAGAGAGAGGAGAGGGAGGGAAATCACTCCCCAGGAAGGATGGCCACGCTACAATGCCATCTCCTTCATTCTCTTGGGATTTGGGGCACACACACACACACACACACACGCACACACACACACACACACTCACATGCAGTTCCAGTGTGAGTTCTATGTCATTGGGTTTGGGAGTCGAACCGCAGTTGGTCATGTATGAGTCCAGTACCTTAACCACTACATCACCTGCTGCTCCTAAGGTTTCATCTTTTTTGAGTTACATAATCATATCTTTTCTCCATTCATCTTAGCATCCTGAATAAATAGCCTATCATTTCTCAATTGTGTTGTCAGGCCACCTCTCTTGTGTATTGTTTCTTAGATCTTTATGGTATTTCATTGGTCAAATAGTTTATTTTGAAAGTTCTACATCAAGAGCATGTGATCTTAGTATAGTTTCATAATAAGTTTTGATATTTGATAGGACATTTCTCCCAGTGTTTCCTCAAAGTAATTGTAGAAATTTCTAGATTTCCATGTACATAAAAATTTTATTTATTTATTTATTCTATGAGTGACAGGGAGACAGTTTTCCATCCCCCAGTAAAGTCCTGATACCATGATTCGTCTCCATATCAACCAGCTCTACCTGAGTAAACTTCTACTTGGTATACTCTAGAACCTTTCATGAGGTGAACCCAAACTCTTCTGTGTGGGTCAGATTTTCAGAGCAGCATGTTTTACCACTGAACTACCATTTGTGCCCCCATACCCTAAAAAATTTTTAGGAACATTTGGCCAAGATCAGGAAAACTT
Source organism: Tupaia belangeri chinensis (assembly GCF_000334495.1). Classification (NCBI taxonomy): domain Eukaryota; kingdom Metazoa; phylum Chordata; class Mammalia; order Scandentia; family Tupaiidae; genus Tupaia; species Tupaia belangeri. The sequence continues at coordinate 5,745,244 of NW_006205542.1, forward strand.
TTGGGATATTTTTACTAGATTTTGTTTGAATTTATGAGTGAAGTTGGGCAAACTTGAAAAACTTAAAAAAAATCTTGTGTCTTTTTACCCCTAAACATATATATGTGTGTGTGTGTGTGTGTGTGTGTGTGTGTATGTGTGTGTGTGTATGTATGTGTGTCTATATGTAATTTATTTCTAGTTTATTCTAATTAGGCTTCCTTCTCCAATACTCCATTAACTCTGATTTGATTGTTAAAATCATAAATAACTTTGGCTTGTCAAATCCAAAGGTCACTTTTCTGTCCTTTTCTTGAATGACTTTAGTAGCCTGAAGGCCTTTGTATACAGCTCAGTGTCCCCACAGTCTCAATTTAAATGCCTCCTATTTAGAAGCTTTTCTCATTACCCAATTTAAAGTGTCCACATAGTAGCTTCTATATCGCTTTGTTTTCCTTCTCTGTCTCTTCCTCAGGTGGCCTCTACCAACCTCCTGACCTATCTTACACCACTTTACTCCTTGCTAATGACACTTTCTTTGTTTCTTTGAATACAATAAGTTATTTCACACATAGGAACTTCCGAACTGATCTTCTCTGTGTAAAGCCCTATTCTCTTAAAGACATTTACATGACTCTCTTCTCATTAAACTTTTCACTCAACTACTACCTCTAAAGAGGACTTCCCTGATGAACCAGTCTGATGTTACTCTCCAATCATTATTACCAACCTATTGCATTGACTTAAAAAGTTGACTTCTGATAAAAAATTATTTATGTGTTTACTTGTTTATTTATTTTTAAATTAATTTGCCAAAGGATATAAGTACTTGTCAGAAAGAGACAGAGAGAGAGGAAGAGGGAGAAAGCACTTCCCAATGGGGCATGGTCACACCACAATGATTTCTCCTCCATTGGTCCACTGTGTTGGGATTTCGAATATGGATGCACATATGCCTGTCATGTTTTTCAAGTGGCTGGGTTCAGGTTTTGAACCATGTAGTTGGCCATTTGCGATCTGGCTTCCTTAATGACTAGGCCAGGGGGCCAGTTTTGCTTGTTTATTTTTACTCTTTTACAGAAGAGAAGTAACCTTGTTTGTTTCATATGCGTTCATACCCACATCACTGCCTGGCACAGAGTTAGTGTTCAGTAAATATTTGGTGAATAAAATAAACCACTCTATTGCCTAAGATAGAATTGATGGAAAGAAAAGATATATTTCAGGCCTAGCAAACTAAATTATTACAGTTGACATCTGACCTTGACAAGTTAACAAGTAATTATTTACAAGTGCCATTTGAATGAATAAAATAAAAATTACTACAATAGATATGGAATAATTAAAAATATAATATAAACATAAATTTTGGTTACTAAGTTTGCTGCAGTTAATCCATTGCAGTTCATTCATTCAAGCAATATTTATCATTCTTCTTAGGGTATTACCTCTCAAAGCACAAGATTGATATGTTAATTTTGAGATTCCCATTAGACAAACAAGTTATACTGTTGTATAGACAGTTGGTTAGGCAAACTGGAGCTTATGAGGACATGTCCGGATCAGAGACTCAGGTGTATATCTGTAAAGCCTCAGAATTGGATATATTGATTGTGTGTGTGTTACACACACATCTATATTTTCATATATCTCTATATATGTATAGATATATACATATTATAGATATACATATATAATACACACACATATATACATATAGTTAAATTTCTTATTTCCTGTTTGTAAAAATAAGCAAGGAGATTAGAAAGGAACAAAGTCAAGATAAAGTCAGATTAACTGCAATGAAGTTAATACCCAAAACTTAAGCAAAGAGATTGAAAAATTTGTTTCTAAACATTCCAACAGCTACTTCAAAAGGACACTATAATCAGTTATATGATTCACGTTGGTCACAAAGTAAAACAGGACAGTAGATAAGGGGAAGCCTAAATACTTTTGGAACTGAGCCCAGAGTGGCTTTTCCCATGGGGTATCATAAAATAGTCTTCATCAATAATATTTGCTCAGCTAATAAGATGTGGAGTGCCAGGGAGCTCTTCCTTATTATGTTCTTCAGTGTATGTTAAAGATAATGCCCAAGGGCAGGTGAGTGAATTATTGCTATGAAGTGAAAAAAATTGCATGGCCTAGTTTTTCAATGATCCTGCTTAGTAAGAAGGATGGACAAAAATCCTTCAGGCACCCCTCTGTATATTTTTTCACAAATAATCAAATGGTAAGTATTGCACAGAAGAAAATCTGTATATTTCTTTATAAGTACTTAGAGTGCAGATATTTGTGCATTGGATAAGACCAACCCATATGCAACAACTATTGGATGATCTGGAAGTAAGGTTAGTATCTTTAAATGCAAGTCAGAGCACCTAAAAAAGATATATGCCCAGTAGAAAGCTTCCCCCAGAAAATGGATGGTCAGGACTCCTCTTACAAAACAGTCCTGGTTTTCTTAGGACACAAGAACGGATTGGTAACTCTCCCCAGAATTCTTTACTGCAAACCATGCTTATGTACTCACAGTCCTGTATCCTGGGTGCATTTGTCTCTGGGAGCCTGATGTTAAGGTGTGAATTAGATGCTTCTTCACAGATGCAGGTTAACCAGTTTCAGGTACCTCAGTTCTAGTTAGACCCGTAACTAACTAGACCCTGGCCCAAGTGCCCCATCCTGGGGGTCAGGACTTCCTCAACAATTTCAGTTCCTCCTGGTTTCTGCAGGCTCAGAGGTATTTCTCTTTTTCAAAGACTCCTTGGATACTACTTGGACTGCATATTACTTTCTTCTGCTTTTATTTTCTCACATTAGTTTGTTCATTCATCCAGTCAATATTTATCATGTTTCTTAGGATATCATTTCTCAAGGCACAAGATGGGTATATTAATTTTGAGATTATGATTAGACAACTGGGTTGCATTGTTGTACAGACAGTTGGAAAGGCAAGTTGGAGGTTATGAGGACAAGTCAGGACTGACCTTAGAATTGATGAGGTAACCTAAGAAATGAGAGTAGGTAGATAGAATGATATCTCAAATTCCTATTTTTCTTCAACAAACATTGAATGCGTGGCCTTAGTAATGGGACTCTAGTTGGTTCCTGTCTCCCCCTTTCCTTAAGATTGTCAAGAACTTCTGTTCCCAGAAATCATTTTTCTGCATAAAATAGGCTTCCAAGGTCCTTTGAAAACAACCACACTAGCCCTCTATTCTGTTGTTTATGTACTTTACTTGATACTTGCTGAACATGTATGAGAAGCCAAGATAAAATCAGGACTCTAAAGATCTTTAAACCCTTATTTAAATCTATCATATTATACATGCATTCCTTGAGCTTTTTGGCAGAATGATTTTCCATGACCAATTTTCTATTAAGACTTAAAAAGCAAGGAATAAAACTCATCAGGGAGTCTCTAGTTTTCCTGAGTTTTACACCTTTATAACCTCTTTTTCTGTTATTTGATGAATGGGGAAAGAACTTGCTAATTATTTTCCTACTTACTAGCTTTGTGAGAAACATCGGCCCTTTAAGAGACGCAGTCCAATGTGTATACTGATTCACATTCTGCTCTAACCTAGGGCACAGCTCCACAGAGAACAGTTTCTGTTTTGCTGGCACCCAACACAATGTGAGAATTTGCTTTAGAGGCACATTGTGAAGAGTGGTAGAAGACACTGCATGTAAGTGGAAAGAGAAAGAAATAGTTATCACTTGAACATTACCCTTTTACCATTACTGGTTTGTGTGTTTTCGCTGCCATTTAATCCAGTGGTCCTCAATGGGGATGTTGTCGCCCCCTGGGGGCAATGTGGGAAATTGCTTTGATGCTTTTGTTGGGTGATTAGGACGTACCAAGGCGGGTTAGTGGGTGGGAGCCAGCGATGCTACTCTTCCCGAGGTTCAGTATCAGGTAATGAAGGATTAGTTCACAACCGTGTCTCTATTGTCCCGCAGCTATTCCTAAAGGCAAAACCGCATTTTACAAACCTAGAACTTACTTTGGTTTCGTTCATAAACAAAAAGTAGTCTTTGAATGGTCTTAAGATAGTCACATTTTCAAGAACCCATTTATCACGTAAAGTGAGGGAAGAGTGTTCTTCACTTTGTTTGTAATCTTTTCAAGAGTTTTTTGCTATTTCAGACATTATGTTCCTGCATGTACTTCACGACTTGTAGTGGTTGAATTTATTACACCTTCCAGAAGAATCATGTCTAAGTATTTATTTATTGAAACATATATTATTTTGTTATACATTACCTTTCTTTTATTTCTTCTTTATATTAAAGTTAAGATATCACATTAATTTTTGAAAGTATGCTTGTAGATAATATTATTTATGAATTTCACCTCAGGATATTTGTGAGAAAATGAATAAATATTTATTTATAATACAAAGAGGATGTTGATTTGAGAAGTTTTGATTATCCTCATGATAACCTCATGAAGCAGATGACTGTAGTTTTCTCCATTTTCAGAACAAGAAACAAGAAATAACTAGTATAGGTTATGCAACTGTTAAACCATTGGCCTACAGTTTGGGCCCTTCATTCTGGATTCCAGATACATTCTTTTTTTTCTCCAGAGGTTGTATAAACTCACCAGAGAGATGAGAGAGAGAGAGAGAGAGAAAGAAAGAAAGAGAGAAAGAGAGAGACAGAAGGAAAAAAGAGAAAGAAAAAGAAAGGAAGGAAGAAAGAAAGAAAGAAGGAAGAAGCACCTCTCAGAGGAGCATGGTCATACTGCAATTCTTTCTCTTTTATTTCTCCACCGTGTTGGGATTTGGGGCACGCACACACATGCACCTGGCATAATTTTCAATTTACCCCATCCGGACTCTGTGTGGTTGGCCTTGTGGAATCTGGCTCCTTTAACCACTAGCTGCAAGACCAGCACCTAGACCTACACTTTTAATCACTGTTTTCTAGCTCCTGTCACAGGAAGCTAATAAGAACAGGAGGCGAAACAAGGCCAGAATTCTGGGCAGGTTATGAGAACAAGTCAGAACTAGACACTAAGATGTATATCTGGGTGCATTGGATGAGGAATGGATGAGGCTTTACAGATATAAAGAGGCAGGGGAGAGGTGTGACTGAGAAACCTGCTGGCTGTTTCCACAGGTTCCAGGTGAAGGTAAAATGACCTCTTGATGCCTAATTTGGAGTGAGTAACAGGAACCAACCTGAGTGGCAGTTAAGGATAGATCCCCAGGGTTCCATTGTCTCCCCATTCACTTAAGAGAGAGAGAGAGAGAGAAAAAAAAAAAGATGGCCAACACACCAATAGATTTATTTTATATATCTTTTAAGATTTTGCCACAGAGTTTGTATACTTGTCAGAGAGAAACAGAGAGACAGTGAGAGAGAAAAATCAGCATCCAAAAGGGATGGCCACACCACAATCACTTCTCCATTCTCCTTCTGGGATTTTTGGCATGCATGCAAACACACCTGGCATGATTTTAAAGCCACCGGGGCCAGGACTTGAACACTGTACCCATGTGGGAGTCTAGTGCCTTAACAACCACACCACCTGCTGGCCTCTGTGCAGATAGTTTTGAACTCATCAGCAGTGCCCCTGCTATACTTCTAGTGGAATATGGGATATTACTCAGTAGCTTAGTCAACATTCAACTTTTATGAAGCATGTAGTGTGGCCCTGCTGAAAACTTAAAGTAAAACTTTTAGCAAGTTCTCTCTCACTTACTTTCTTTTATTGTTTTTTTTCTTTAAATTTATTTTTTTACATTAATTCACTATACATCATTACAGCATACAGAATGAATTTTCCATCCAAATTACACTGTATATTGGCTCAATCAAGCACATCGACATACATGTTATCAACAAATAATTTTCCATTTCTTATGTCTTGTATACTTTGCTTTTTATTTTTTTTTGCCATCCTTGATTCCCTATCCTTCACCCTCTGCCCTGTCCAACACTCCTCCCACATTGTCTCTGATATCCATGGTTTCTTTCTATTCCTTCCCCCCCCATTTAATTGATTTGCTAATGAACTTAATTAGTCTAAATATTTATAAGAGCAGGCACAGCTGATATATACATATACATGAACCCAAGTCTGACTTTAGGCTTAAACCTCAGTGAATAGAATGAACATACTATAAAATAGTACCTAGCTGGGGCTATACAGCTTACTGCGGTCATCAAATATGCACTTTTTTTTTTTTATTTCGATAACAGTCTTAGTGTTTTTTTTTTCTCCTGAAAAAAAATTTTTAATTAATTTACATTCATTCCCTGAGCATCATCACAACATACTAAATGTGGTTTCCCTTCTAGGATACACTGCATAGTGGCTTAATTCTGCATGTTATCAATAATATTTCATTTCTACTTTCATATATATATATGTTTTTTACCCCACGTCTGACCCTCTGCCCTTTCCCACTCTCTTATTACACTATCTCTACTGTCTACAGTTGTCTTCCATTTGTTTTCCCCCAAAATTTTTGTTGGTCACACCATATCATAAGGAATCTAATTACTTTCAATAGCAAGTTCAGGTGGTGATTTCAAGAAAAGCAGTTTTGAACTGGTAAGGAT
>NW_006205542.1:5754111-5759071 GCF_000334495.1 Tupaia belangeri chinensis
CTTCTCTAGGTTTGGAAAGTTTTCTTGCAGGATTTCATGAAATAGATTATCAATGCCCTTATGAGACTCTTTACCTTCTGGGATACCAGTTATCCGGATGTTTGGACATTTGATGGTATCTAGTATTTCTCGTATTTTAGTCTCAAATTTTTGGGAAATTTTCTCAGTCTTCATGGTGGATTTTTCTAGGCCAGCAATTTTCTCTTCTACATCTGAGATTCTATTTTCTGTATGATCTAGTCTGCTTTTAATACTTTCAAGGGAGATTTTGACTTCCTATATTATAGCCTTCATCTCTAACAGTTCCATCTGATTCTTTTGTAAAGTGTGAACTTCCTCTTTCAGATCTTGCATGAATTTCCTCACCTCCTGGAACTCTTCAACTCCTTTCTCCTTCCTCTTCAGCAGTTCATTGTCTCTCTTCTCTTCCATTTCTGTTAGCTTTGCCATTATGAATGTTCTGAATTCTTTATCAGATATTTCCATGATTTCCGTTGAACTGTGTATGGATGAAGAGGAGTTATCCTTTTCCCTTGGAGGAGAGGTATTTTCCTGCTTCCCCATATTTCTTGTGGTCCTGCAGCAATTTCTAGTCATCTGGTTGATGGTCGGTTTCTTCCTAAACTTGGAAGTCCAATGTGAGTGTTGAGAAGTATGCAGGAAAGGAAACAGAGAGAAACAACAGCAACAACAGCAAAATATCAGACAAGAAACAGAGAAAAAGAGAAGAAAAAAACTAACAGAAAAACTTTTACATAAAACTAAAAAGAATTAATATTAAAAAAATTTCAATAAAACCCCAAAATTAGAAAACCACGTGACGCACAAGCGCCGCACGAAATGGCTAGATCGCAGGAGCCATGAAGGAAGGTGTCTCTTGGAGAAGGCCTGTTCCCTTCCCTTCTGCCTCTCTTGGGTTGGGAGGGGGAGAGGAGATTATTAACAAGATAAAGGGATAGGAGGGGCCAAAGGGCCCAGAAAAAATGCCTCACCTTAAAAAATTCTAAAAAACAAAAATTAAAAAAAAGAGAGAAGACAGAGACTGAGACAGAGGTAGAGAGAGACAAAGACAGATACAGAGACAGGAGGCCTGAAAGGGGTCTTCCTACCATGTGAGTTTTGTATTCTGGAGGCTGAATTATCAGTGGGAAGTCTCCATTTCTCCGTTTGCCCCAAAATGGCTAGATCATGGAGCCATGAAGAAAGGTGTCTCTTGGAGAAGGCTTGTTCCCTTTTCTTTTTTTTTTTAAGAGGTTTTTGCCTTAAGGTGCATGTGCTTGCAGGAGAGAGAGCGTGTGAGACAGAGACAATGAGAGGGAAAGTGAGAAATCTTTCCCCCCACCCACTAAGGGGGATGGCCATGCTGCAATCCCTTCTTTATTCTCCCCCTGGGATCTTGGGCATGCATGCACACATACCTGGTGTGAGTTTCAAGCCATCAGGTCTGGGACTTGAACCATGGTCAGCCATGTGGGAATCCAGCAATCATCTGCTGATCCTCTCTCACACTTTCTTAAGCATGCATTTAAAACTCAGAGCAGCAATCAGGCTTGATGTCTTTTTTTTAGTTTAAATTTTTCCTTAAATTTTTTCCCCATAGGTTAATATTAGTATCCTAAATTTCTTTTTGGCTGGGTGGGAATTTCTTATAAATGTGGGTTACTAAATGTTGAAAATAAAGAGCTGTTTCCATGTGTGAATTTATATACTTTTAACAACTTAAAAAATATTATGGGTCAGAAATACTCAGTGTGGCCTTTGCTAATGAAGATTAGAGGAGGTAGATTAGAAAAATCTGCCTGTTGAGATTTATTTTATGTGAGCCTCGAGTGCCTTATTTAACTTTCCATTTTTCCAAAAGATAAGATAGTGATGAGCACAGTTCTAATGAGCTGGAACCATCTTCCTCAGCTACTGTTTTGACAAGCTGTTTGTGTCTAGCTGGAGAGACTCTTATTGAGGTTAAACAGAAGTGATGCAGCAACCAGAGAAATCTGTAGATTTCTGTAGATTAGTATATTAAAATGAATTTGCCTCTTCTGCCTTAAAATAACTGCTAACAACAGTTCTTGGCCTATTTATTGACAACTTGCTCCAGAGTGACTTAGACAGGAGGCAATGACATGCATAGTTTAACTGGCTGCCCAAAAACATTATCAAAATCTTTTCATCAGCTCATTACTATGAATCTGACATTGTTGTAGTTCTCCTCTTAATGCATTTGACAATGTAGGCATATTAAAAACTGTGAAATACAAATACATGCTAAATGAAAGCATTTGTATATATCCATAGGGTTCAAAAAAGAAAATGAAAAAGGTAGGATTACTTGCAAATTGAGGCAGTGTGTTCATGACAATTGTATTTGGGGTGTTTTTGCCTTTTGCTTATATAAAGAATACAAGCAAGGCATTTCTATTCCTTGTTTACAATGTATTTGATCTGGTGCTGTGCCTTGGCATCAGTCTAAGGGTTGGGGCAGGTTATTAGCTTTTATGCATGAGTGATGACCGAACATTTATCTTACTTTAAAATGGAAAAAATTAAATTCTCTGCATGCCTGTTTTCAACTAAGAGATGGCTTGTATTTTCTTTGATAATTCTTACGTTAGGCACTTGGAACTTGGATATCAGTTGTTCCTAATAATTGTGTGACTTTTTTTTTTTTTTTTGAGAGGATTTTTGCTATAGGACATGTGCCCTTGCCAGCAAGACAGAGAGAGACAGAGAAACAGAAAGTGAGAAATCACCCCCCAGGGGGGATGGCCACACCACAATCCCTTCTCCTCCATCCTCCTCTTGGGATCTTGGGCATGCACGCACACGTGTCCGGTGTGAGTTTAAGTCGCTGGGTCTGGAACTTGAACTGAAATCGACTACATGGGAGTCCAGTGACATAGCCATTACGCTAACAGCTGGACCCATTGTGTGACTTTTTTAATAAAGATCTAAAACACCCATGATACACACCTGGAGTTGATGACCTTTTTCTGTAAAGGGGTAGATAGTAAATGTTTGACTTTGTGTCTCATACTGTGTCTGTTGCAACTACTCATGTTGCAGTAGAAAAGGAGCCATAGAAAATACATAAACAAATGTGTAGCTGTATTACAATATATTTAATTTGATTACTATTTATTTACTTGTTCAGGGATGTGTAGTCATACCACAACCCCTTTCCTCTATTTCTCTATCCCATTAGGATTTGGAGCACAAATACACATGCACCTGATATGTTTTTCAAGCTTCCAGGGCCTGGATTCTAACCATGGTCAGCTATATGGGATCTAGCTCCCTATACACAGCACTTAACTACTGTGCTACAAGGTCGGCTTGAGTTCTAATTTATTGAGTTGTGCTGCAACTAAAATGCCATATAATTTTAACATGTCATAAAGTATCATTATTTAAATTTTTTCCAATTGTTTAAAATTATAGAAACTATTTTTAACCAATTGACTGCAACAGCCAACAGGCCATAATTGATGCCTAAGCAATTCATCCCCTAAGCAGTAGTTTGCAGTTGCCTGTATTAATGTATGCACATGTGTTAAATTACTTGAGAAACTTGAGGATTCTGTAGGAAAAAACATTTTACATCCAATTGGAAATGTCAGGGACACATCTGTTTCAAATTACTTAGGCCAAATTGTCAGCATACAATAAATAGATTTTTATTAGAAGATAGGAGAGTCATTTTTGATATAGGCAGGGCTACAGGTCCCCCTCAGCCCCACTTCATGGACAGTAGGCATGTTATAGTGAAAGCAAATCTCATACCAGATTTCGTGCCTTATATAAGTATCAACACTTGATCTAAATCAACACCACTCAACAAGCTGTATGAATGTGATTATGCAACCCATTCTTGCAATCTCAGCAAAGTCTCACTCTTAGGCACCTCTAATACTATGCATGAAATGTGCTCTGGAGGATGACGATATTCTACAGTCCAAATTCAGATAATTTAGGAATGGCAAAATCCAGAACATAGGAGAGTCCACGGTCAAGAATGTCATTCTGTGGGATCAGCTACTGGGTGACCAGAATTATACAAATATAATTGCCAAGGTACTCATATGATACTTCTGACTAATCTATAAGTTTTGAATACCTGTCATTTCACCAATGAAAAGTTCTTTTTTCTTTCTAGCTTTCTTTTTCTTTTTTTAAATTACTTTTTCTCCTTTCTTTCTCTTTGTTTATTGGTTTCTCTCTCTCTTTCTTTATTCTTTCTTTTTTTTTAATGTTTGCTATAGGGTGTATGTGCTTGTTGGAGACAGACACACAGACAGAAAGAGAGAGAGAGAAAGAGACTGAGAAAGCACCCCCCAGGAGGGATTTTGTAAACCTTTCTCCTACATCTCCTCTTGGGATTTTAGGATGCATGTACATGTGCACAGTACGATTCTCAAGCCACTGTATCTAGGACTCCAACCATACAGTCAGTCATATGGGACCCAGTGCTTTAACTTCCACATCACTTACTGGCCTGAAAAGTCATTTCTATGTCCTCCAATTTTTTGCTCTCTACCATAGAGGGCGGATAGTCGGTATATATTGAGTGGATACATACAATATCTTTCTTTCATAGCCTGGCTTACTTCACTCAGCAATAGATCCTCTATATCTGACCACTTTCTATCAAATGCCAGGATCTTGTTATTTTTTATGGCTGAGTAGTATTCCATAGAGTATATATATATATACACCACACTTTTCCAATCCATTCATCAGTTTGACTTTGATATATTAACCTGTTTCCTCCAACCTTGCTAGAATAATGCTGCAAGAAACATTGATGTGCAAGCACTTTTCTGACTGAGTGTTCTCCTGTCTTTTGGGTAAATACCCAGAAGTGGGATTGCTGGATCAAATGGTAGTTCTATTTGTAGATCTTTGAGGAACCTCTATATCTGTTCTCCACAGTGGTTGAACCAGTTTACATTCCCACCAACAG
>NW_006205542.1:5764705-5766416 GCF_000334495.1 Tupaia belangeri chinensis
CACAGTGGCTGGGCCAATTTACATTCCCACCAGCAGTGTAAAAGAGTTCCCCTTTCACCCCACCCCCGCCCACACTTATCATTTTTTGTTTCTTTAATCTTAGACATTCTGACTTGGGTTAGGTGGTACCTCATTGTTGTTTTGATCTGCATTTCCCTTATGATGAGGGATTTTTTCATATGCCTTTTGGCTATTCATATGTCATCTTTAGAGAGTGTTTTTTCAACTCCTTCTCCCATCTTTTAATAGGGTTGATCATCTTTTTTCCAGACAGAGGTTTGAGTTCCTTGTGTATTCTGGTTATCAGTCCCTTATATGATTGATAATTTACAGAAATATTTTCCATTTATGAGGGCTGTTGATACACACAAATTACTGTGCATTTCACCATGTAGAAACTTCTTAGTCTGATGTAATCCCACTTATCTATTTTAGGGATTATCAACTGTGCTTTGGGGGTCTTATTTAAGAAGTCTTTCACTGCTCCAATGTCTTCCAGAGTTTCCCCAGTGTTTTCCAAGAGCAGTTTTATAGCTTGAGGTCTTAGGTTTAGATCCTTGATCCACCTTGACTTGATTTTTGTCAAAGGTGAGAGGTAGAGGTTCAGATTAATCTTTCTGCAGGTGGAAATCCAGTTTTTCCAGCACTATTTGCTGAGGAGGTTTTCCTTTTCCCACTGGATTGACTGGTACCTCTTTTCAAAGATCAGTTTACTATATGGTTGGGAATTTATTTCTGGGGACTCTATTCTGTTCCATTGGTCCATGTGTCTGTTTCTGTGCCAGTACCAAGCTGTTTTGATTACCACAGCTTTGTAGAGTATTTTTGGGCCAGGGAGTGAGATGCCGCCCACTCCACTCATCTTGTATAGAACTGCTTTGGCAATATGGGGTCTTTTATGATTCCAGACGAATTTCATGACTGTCTTTTCTATATCTGTGAAGAATGTGCCTAGTACTTTAATTGGCATTGCATTAAATATGTAGATTAATTTGGGTAGAATTGCCATTTTGATTATATTAATTCTTACAATCCAACAACATGGGATGTCCTTCCACTTTTTTGTGTCATTTTCTATTTCTTTTTTTAGCTTCTCATAGTTTTCCTTGCGGAGGTCTTTAACTACTTTGGTTAGATTTATTCCTAAATATCTTATACTTTTTGTGGCTATGGTAAATGGAATAACTTTTTTCAGTTCTTTCTCAGTCTGCTTGTTATTATTATATAAAATGCTATTGGTTTCTGTATATTGACTTTATATCCTGCAACTTTACTGTAATGATGTATTACTTCCAGTAATTTTTCCATGGAGACCATTAAGTCTTCTATGTATACAATCATGTCATCTGCGAATAGAGAGAGTTTTACATCTTTTCCTATTCGAATACGTTTTAGTTTTTTCTTCTTCTCTGATTGCGTTAGTGAGGACTTCCAGTACTATATTAAAAAGGAGTGGAGAAAGTGGCCATCCTTGTCTCGTTCCTGTGTTTAGTGGAATAGTTTTCAGCTTTTCTCCATTCAGGATGCTTGCTATGGGTTTTTCATAGATGGCTTTTATTGTGTTGAGAATTGGCCCTTCTAGGGATGTTGTATATCATCAAATGCTTTTTCTGCATTAATTGATATTACCATATGGTTTTTATCATTATTCCTGTTAATTTGATGTATTACATTTATGGTTTTGTGTATGTTGAACCAACCTGGCATTCCT
>NW_006205542.1:5766884-5775806 GCF_000334495.1 Tupaia belangeri chinensis
TTTTTGCTATAGGGTGCATGCGCTTGCCAGACAGACAGAGAGAGACAGAGAGACAGAAAGTGAGAAATCACCCCCAGGGGGGATGGCCACACCGCAATCCCTTCTCCTCCTCTTGGAATCTTGAACATGCATGCACATGCACCTAGCGTTCGTTTAAGCCACCGGGTCTGGGACTCAAACCGCGGTCGACTATGTGGGAGTCCAGCAACATAGCCATTGCGCTAACTGCTGGTCCCTCTTTTTTCTTCTTAATAAGTCTCACTAGTGGTGTATTGATTTTGTTTATCCTTTCAAAGAACCAGCTTTTACTTTCATTTATTTTTTGTATAGTACGTTTATTTTCTTTTTCATTTATTTCTGCTCGGATCTTTATTTCCTTTCTCCTGGAGTTTTTTGGATTGTTTTACTGTTGCTTCTCCAATTTTCTGAGGCATGATGTTAGGTGATCCATTAGCCTTCTTTTGGTCTTCCTCTTATGTGCACTAATTGCTATGAACTTCCCTCTTATGACTGCTTTAGCAGTGTCCCAAAGATTATGGAAAGTCATGTTCTCATTGTCATTGGCTTCCATGAATCTTTTGATTTCAGTCTTTATTTTTTTGGTAGTAGTGGAGTCATTCAGGAGTAGGTTATTTAGCTTCCATGTTTTGGGGTATTTTCGAAGATTTCTCTTGAAATTAAACTCAAGTTTAATTCCATCATGGTCAGAGAAGATGCTGTATATAGTTTCTATGCCTCTGAATCTGTAGAGGCTTGCTTTGTGTCCTATGATGTCAATGATTGAAAAGGTTCCATGTCGCGGTGAGAAAAAAGTGTATCTTGTGATTTTGGGATGGAAAGTTCTATAGATGTCTGTTAAGTCCATTTGATTTGTGGTATCGTTTAGATCCTTGATCTCTTTAACTATTTTTTGCCTAGATGATCTGTCCAGAGGGGATAGTGCAGTGTTGAGATCTTCAATTAATGTGTCGCAGTCTATCTCCACTTTAGATCTAACAGTCTTTTTTTTCACATATTTGGGTGCTCCTGTGTTAGATGCATAGATATTTATAAGCATTATATCTTCTTGATTATAGAGCCTTTTACTACGAAATAGTGCCCTTCTTTGTCTCTTCAAACAGTTTTTATTTTAAAGCCTATTTTATCAGAAATCTGTATCGCAACTCCAGCTCTTTTTTTGGTTCCCATTTTCATGGAGAAACTTTTCCCAACCCTTCACTTTCAGTCTATGTATGTCTTTATTAATGAGGTGGGTTCCCTGTAAGCAACAGATAGAAGATCTCTGTTTTTTTTTTTTTCCATTCAGCCAGTCTGTGTCTCTTGATTAAAGAATTGAATCCGTTCACAGTCAATGTTATTATTGATGTAACTGGATCTGTCCAGGGATTTAAGTTGCCCATTGTCACAGCTGCCTTTTATGCCTTTGTTTCTGTCTTTTAGCTCTTTAGTTTTCCTGGAATAGTACTTTCTTCAGGGTTTCTTGAAGAGTTGGTCTGGTGTTGGCAAATTCTTTCAGATCTTGTTTGTCTGAGAAGATTTTAATATTTTTTTTCCATATGAAGGATAATCTTGCAGGATACAATAATCTTGGTTGAAATTGTTTCTTTCTAAGCACTTTCAATGCATCTTCCCATTATTTCCTTGCTTGCATTATTTCCGTTAAGAGGTCCGGTGTTAGCCTGATGGAATGGCCTTTGTAAATCACTTCTCATTTCTCTCTTGCCAGTTTTAGTATCATGTCTTTATCTGTGATCTTGGACAGCCTGGTTAAGATGTGCCTTGGGGAAGATCTTCTGGGGTTGATTCTATTTAGGGTCCTTTGTGTTTCTTGGGTCTGGATGGTTGAATGCCTCTCTAGACTCGGGAAATTTTCTTCTAGGATTTCATGGAATAGATTTTCCATGTCATTATTAGTTTCTTCACCTTCTGGGATGCCAATTATTCTAATGTTTGGGCGTCTTATGGAATCTAGTATTTCTTGTATATTATCCTCGTTTTTTTTTTAATTATTATTTTTCCAGTCTTTTTGATGTTTTTTTTCTATGTCAGAGGTTTTATCTTCTACAGCAGAGATTTGGTCTTCAGCATGGTCTAATAGGCTTTTTTTTTTTTTTTTGGAGCGGTTTTTGCTATAGGGCGTGGGCGCTTACCAGCTAAGCCACCGGGCCCGGGACGTGAACCGCAGTCGACTACATGGGAGTCCAACAACATAGCCATTATGCTGACTGCTGGTCCCAGCATGGTCTAATTGACTTTTAATACTTTGAAGAGAGTTTTTGATTTCCTGTATTACAGACTTTCTAATAGTTCTACCTGATTCTTTCTCTGAGTGTTCATTTCTTTTTTCATGTCCTGGAAGGACTTCCTAATCTCCTGTAGTTTGTTGTCTCTTTTCTGTTCCAACTCATAGAATTTGGTAACCATGAATGTTCAAAATTCTTTGTCTAACATTTTGGTAACATCCTCCATATTTACGAGAGATGGAGGGGAGTTACCATTTTCCTTTGTTGGAGCATATTTCCTTGTTTATTCAGACCTGAGGATCTTCTTCTACTTCTAGCCATTGGAAGATGTGTTCACTTTTGAATACCTCTTACAGAAACACGTCTCCAACTAGGAATAAGTGAGTTTTCCTTTTGCTGAAAATTGATGTTTACCGAAGTCTCTCTTCTGTTGCTCTTACCAATGTGGTCTCAAGAGCCGTACTCTACTGGGATGCCCAAAAAGCAGTATCTCCTTTTTCACAGGTAGATACGTACAAGGGAGAATCCCAGAGAAACTTACATTACTGAGGAATTTCAGATATCTGACTATAGACCTGTCTAGTGACTCTGGCAGGGTGGAAGATGAAGAGGAGAGGATAATAGCAGAAAGAAAATACAACACAGAGAAATAAAGAAAAAGTCCCAGAGGTCTGGAGCTGGTTCTGTCACCTGCTGCTGGGGAAAGGACAGTCTGTAGGAGGAGGAAGACCAGGGAATTAACAAGAGAATGGAGAAGAACAAAAATCAAAAGCAGAAAATACTAGCTACCTACCTAGGGTGTGGGGTCTTAGTCTGGGCGGCCTGGAAGTGAGGTGAGGAGACAGAACTGTCCCTGCCTCAGTGTCCCTGGCTGACCAGAAGCCTGGAGCTGGTTCTGTCACCTGTTGTTGGGGAAAGAATAGTCCAAAATATTTATTTTTTAAGACAAAGGTATAAAAGAAAATGAAATGAAAAATAAATAAATTAATTAATAAAAAAGAAAAAAAGAAAGAAATTCAATGACCTACACTTTGCTAAAATGGAGGCACAGAGAGCTTTAGAAACTTGCTTAAAGTCACACAGCACAATCAATACTAGAATCTAGCTGTTGGACTTTCAATGCAATGCGGTTTCGCTCATGATGCAACTTTTAAAATTTTAACTTTAAATAAAACAAAGTAATATTCTTCCCCCACCAAAAAAAAAAAAAAAAAAAAAAAGAAATCATACTTTTTGGTGGCTTAGGGCTATTATGTTAGTGGCTCCTTGTACACATACTGTATATGGCACACTCACTGCAATGTACCTGGACTTGGGGACCTATTATGCTAATAGATGCTTATTTCTCCTTTCCCTTTCCTGTCAAAGATTTCCCCTAAAGCTAGTTTCATTATAATTTAAAAAAATATCATCTGTCTAACAGTTTTTCCTTTTTTTTTTTTGGACAGATTTGAATCTGAATTCTTTCCTGTGGTTCTACTTAACTTCTCTAGATGCAAAGTAGCCACTGTACAGCTTCTCTAAAAAGTCATTTTTTATCACATCATTGCTGTGCAACCATTGGTAGACTTTGTCACTATTAACCTTGGGCTATTGTGCAGCAATTAAGCTCCTTTATTGGTTTAAAAAAAAAGCAGGACATCAGCATAATTTAGATGACATCTCTCTAGGTACAGTTCATTGCTTTCACTCCTACATCTTCCACACATGGCTTATGGTTTCTTCCTCCACCTACAGTACCTGTGAGAGATGTCCTTGGGTCCACCGTCATGGACCTGTATGCTTTTCTGCCTGTGGTATCCTTTATTTGTGTGTTGCATGCACTCCACTGACTTAAGTATTATTTTGTTGGTGCTAGCTAGTTACTCACAATGGCTCCAGATATATTGTTTAATTACCTTCTCAGTTACTATCACTTTTGGTAATGGCATTTTGAAAATGGAACATAAGAACAATATGAGAGTTTTTAATTCTGGTTTTCTTCAGTTATTTTTTCTGGAGATTTCTTGCCCACAGCCTGTTTTAAAAATATACACATTTTTCCCCTTCTAATATTTCAGTAATTCCTATATCCTTGATTAAGCTCACCTCTTCCACAATTTTCTTTTTTTAGAGGATTATTTATTTTATTATCCACTTATTTATTTATTTTAATTTAAGAGAGACAGAGTTAGATATATAGAGAGAAAAGTGAGAAAGCAAGCCACCAGGTCCAAGACTCAAATTGCGGTCGGCCATGTGGGAATCCAGTGCCCTTAACCACCATGTCACCTGCTGCCCCCACTCTTCCATAATTTCTAGCTCACATATAAAATGTGTTTTTATAAGTTTTAAAGTCAAAAGTGTGTACATTACCTTTTTTATCTTCTTATTCTGTACTTTAGTTACTCTGATTTTAGGAAACAAAATATTTATAGCTTATGTACACAGTTCTTTTTTATTATTTTAAATTTAATTTAATTTTAATTTACATTTAATCACATTTATCTTAACAGTGTACAACATTGCTTTTCCCAACATGAATACCATTCACATCAGTCAAGACCAAGACATTACTATATACATTATTTTAAGCAAATAGCTTTTGTCATTGCTTTTTTTTTGTCAATTAAATGTACTTTTTTTTCTTTTCGTGTTCCCCTCCCTCCCTCTTTTACCCACACCTGTATTAGCCCATCCTTACTATCTCTTGTATCTGCCACTACTTTTCCTGTTACTATACCTTCCAAACTTTCAGTTTCAGTTATAGAGTACAGACAATTGTTATATATGGAGTGGGGACATACAAAGTCTGTCTTTCCTAGTCTGGCTTGTTTCACTTAGCATTAAGTCTTCCATATTTGTCCACTTTGTATCAAATGTCAGGGTCGCATTTTTTTTTTTTATGGTTATGTAGTATTCCATAGGGCACATATGCCACATTTTTTCTACCCAATCTCCTATTTTTGGACATTTGGGTTGATTCTATGTTCTAGCAATTATAAATAATGCTGCTATAAACATGAATGTGCAAGCATTTTTCCAACTGAGGTTTATTTCTATCCTTTGGGCAAATGTCTGAGAGTAGAATTACTGGGTCTTATGGTAGTTCTATTTGTAGATTTCTGAGGAATCTTCATATTGTCCTCCAAAGTGGTTGCACTAATTCATATCCCACTAACAATGTAGGAGAGTTCCCTTATCACCACAGCCTTGACAGCACTTATCATTATTTATTTTTGAAATTATAGCCAGTCTGACTGGGGTTAAGTAATATCTCATTGTGATTTTTATTTGCATTTCCCTTATGATAAGAGATGTCAAGCACATTTTCATATGCTTTTGGGTCATTCATGTCTTCTTATGAGAATTGTCTGTTCAGTTCTTTTTTTATTCCCATATGAAGGATAATTTTGCAGGATACAATAATCTTGGTTGAAATTGTTTCTCTCTTAGCACTTTTAATACATCTTTCCATTCTTTCCTTGCTTACATTGTTTTCATTGAGAGGTCTGGTGTTAGCCTGATGGGATGACCTTCGTACGTCACTTCTTGTTTCTCTCTTGTGAGTTTTAGTATCATGTCTTGTTCTGGATAGTCTGGCTAAGATGTGCCTTGGGAAAGATTTTCTGTAGTTGATTCTATCTGGGGTCCTTTGTATTTCTTGGGTCTTGATGCTTGAGTGCCTCTCTAGACTCAGGAAATTTTCTTCTAGGATTTCATGGAATAGATTTTCCATGCTGTTATCAGTTTCTTCACCTTCTGAAATACCAATTATTCTGATTCATTTTTTCCTATGGAGTCTAGTGTTTCTCGTATATTATCCTCATTTTTTTTTGTTATTTTTTCTATCTTTTTGGTGTTTTTTTCTAGATCAGATTTTTTTTTTTACACTTTTAAAAATATATTCAATCACATTATTTAGCTTATAATGTCATCATTTCAATATGTGAACATTTCTCCCTGGTCCAGTTGCTCAAAATATAACAATACTACCTCCCTGTTTCAACAATGCTGTCTCCGTATCCCTCCTCCAAATGTTTTTCCTCAGGCCCCACTCCTCCACACACACCACTTCTGGCATTCACACCCACATCTTGTGTTTGTATATTCTACATCAGAGATTCGATCTTCTGCATGATCTAATTGACTTTTAATACTTTCAAGGGAGTTTTTGATTTCCTCTATTCCAGACTTTATCTCTAATAGCTCCATCTGGATCTTTCTTAGAATATCCATTTCTTCTTTCATATCTTGGAATGACTTCCTAATCTCCTGTAGTTTGCAGTCTCTTTTCTGTTCCAACTCAAAGAATTTGGTCACCTTTAATGTTCAAAATTGTTTGTCTGACATTTTGGTGACGTCTTCCATTTGCACGAAAGATGGAGGGGAGTTACTCTCTACCTTTGATGGAGATATATTTTCTTGTTTATTCATACCTGAGGCTCTTCTTCTACTTTTAGCCATTGGAAGATGTATTAACTTTTAAGTTCCTCTTAGGAGAATGTTTCTCTGGCTAGGAGTGTGTTTCCCTTTTGTTGCAAATTGACGTCAGCTGAAGTCTCTGTTCTGTTGTTTTTAGTAATGTGGTCTCAAAAAAGAAGCTATATTCAGGTGTCTGAAGAGCAGTATCTCCTTTTTCACAGATGGTTCTGTATAAGGGAGAAACCCCATAAAACCTTATATGGATAGAAAATATCAGATCTCTGAATCCAGACCTAGCTAGTCCCTCTGGCAAGATGGAAGAAGAGGAAGAGAAAATAATATAAGGGAAAAGAAAAGAGTAGAGAGAGAAATAAAGAAAACAGTCACGCACTGCACTAATGCCAGATGCTGTCAGATGTACCTAGCTGCCGGCTGCTACAGCCAAAGGGGCAGCTGATGGGTCTGGGTGGATCCTGGACTGGGGGATCTGGAGGTGAGTCGGTGGGGGCAGTGTTGCCCCTGCCTCTGTGTCCCTTGCTGCCCAGATGCCATCAGATGTACCTAGCTGCTGGCTGCTATAGCCAAAGGGCCAGTCTGTGGGGAGAGGGAGAGGAAGAAATTTACAAAAGATTGGAGGACAGTAAAGTAAAAAAAAAGGAGGAACTGTCTACTTGCCTATGGGTCTGGATAGATCCTAGACTGGGGGCTCTGGAGGTGAGGTGGTGGGGGCAGTGTTGTCCCTGCCTCTGTGTCCCTTGCTGCCCAGATGCCATCAGATGTACCTAGCTGCTGGCTGCTATAGCCAAAGGGGCAGTCTAGGGGTCTGGGTGGTTCCTGGACTGGGGGGTCTGGAGGTGAGGCAGTGGGGACAGTGTTGCACCTGCCTCTGTGTCCCTTGCTGCCCAGGTGCCGTCTGAGAGGAGGAAATTAACAGAAGAATGGAGGGCAGTAAAGAAATATAATGGAGAAAGTGACTACTTGCCTAGGGGTCTGGGTGGACCCTGGACTGGGGGGTCTAGAGGTGAGGCAGTGGGGGCAGTGTTGCCCCTGCCTCTGTGTCCCTTGCTGCCCAGATGCCTTCAGATGTACCTGGCTACTGGCTGCTACAGCCAAGTGGGCAGTCTAGTGGTCTGGGTGGATCCTGGACTGGGCGTCTCGAGGTGAGGCTGTTGGGTCATTTTTTCCCCTGCCTCTGTGTCCCTTGCTGCCCAGATGCCTTCAGATGTACCTGGCTGCTGGCTGCTATAGCCAAGGGGGCCCTCCTAGCTTTATTGAGATATAAGCAACAAATAAAAATTGTTTATATGTATATGTGCAATATGATTTTTGATTTTCATATATGTTGTAAAATAGTTACCACATTAAGTTAATTAATATACTTATCATCACCTCACATATTGTCATTTTTTTTGTGCATATGTGTTGAGAACATTTAAGATCTCTCTTAGCAAATTTAATGTATACAATACGGCATTAGTAACTATAGTCACCATGCTCTACATTAGATCTTTAGAACTTATTCATCCTGCCTAACTGACACTCTGCACCCTTGACTAACATCTCCTGAAAATTTAAAATTTTATAGATGATTTTGAGGTCATAAAGTCTTAGACAGCAGAATTCAAATTACTTGCATCTTTGAAATTCCAATAGCAAGTTCAACCTTTCACATAATAAGTCAGTAAACAGTTGTGGAGGGGCAATAATTTGATTGTCTTTCTGGGTCCATACCAGTGTGCTAGGGCCTTCGACAGGAAATCAGGTGGAAACACTGAATGACTACTAAAGCCTTTTGACAGAAGGAATCCATCATAACTAAGGAATAAGGGCTGGGGGGAGCTAAGAGGATATTCAGATGCATCAGTGAGTAGAGTAGTGGCTATATTTAGACCTTGCGTTCAGGGATTGGAGGGCAGGGAGGAACATTCAAGGTGCAAGCCATGTAGGCATCTATATGAGTATGAGAAGAGAGGTAGGATTCAAAAATGGAGGCTAGAGTCTTGGATCATCCATCATCCAAAGGGTTAGAGTGATCTTGAAAGGATAAAGTGGGAGGCTCTGTAACAACAAAATGCTGCTTCCACTGCAAATTCCACTTTTATAGCTACTACTATTACTACCAGTGGTCATCATAGCTACCTTTATGACTGAAGTTCCAGATTTTTTTTTTTTTTAGAGAGATTTCTGCTATAAGGTGCATATTCACCACAGAGACAGAGAGACAGAAAGTGAGAAGTCACCCCCCCCCCCCCACGGAGGGATGGACACCGTGATG
>NW_006205542.1:5775836-5781574 GCF_000334495.1 Tupaia belangeri chinensis
CCTCTTGGGATTTTGGGCACACACACACACACACACACACACACACACATACACACACTCAGCAGGAGTTTTAAGCCACTGTGTCTGAGACTTGAACCACAGTCAACTAGTTTAGAGTCCAGTGACATAACCATTACATCATCTGCTGGTCTCTCCAGGTATTTTTTTTTTTTAATGAATTATTTATATTCAACCACTGTGTATTATTATAACATACCAAATAAATTTTCCTACCATGACTACACTGCATATTGGTTCAGTCAAAGATATTACCACACACACTACCATCAACATGTAATTTTTCATTTTTGTGTCTTTTAAATGTTTTGCTCCTCTATTTTCCCTCTTAATTCCATCTTTTTCATCCTCCCTCATTCCCCCCATCCCTCCCCCCCCACACACATTGTCTCTGGTATCTATAGTTGCTCTCCACGCCTTCATACCTTCC
This sequence comes from Tupaia belangeri chinensis, assembly GCF_000334495.1. Lineage (NCBI taxonomy): Eukaryota > Metazoa > Chordata > Mammalia > Scandentia > Tupaiidae > Tupaia > Tupaia belangeri. Next base: position 5,776,285 of record NW_006205542.1, read on the forward strand.
CTTTCAGTTTCTGCCAGATAGTAGATATTCAGCATATAGTCTGGCTGAAGTGCCAGGTCTTTCACTCACCATCCTTGGGTCTTGTACTGCAGCAGCTATGTTTGATGAATTCTGTATGTTTTTGTGCCCACCTGGTCTGAGTGGCTGGCATGATGACTACTCTGTCCTAACTTGGCCTTCTTAAAATACAGTTATACATTACTTAGTGACAGGGATCTTGAGAAGTACATTGGTAGATTGTTTAGTCATAATGTGAACATCACAGAGTACACTTTTTCAAATCTAGTTGGGATAACTTACTACATACCTAGGCTATTTGGTATGGCCAATATACTCCTTATGGGACCACTGTCATATATGTGATTCATTGTAGACTGGAAAATTGTTATATTGCTCATTACTACACTTATTTTCTTAAAAAGATCCCTAGCACTTCATTGGCCTTCTGCCCTTCCAACTATTGGCCCTATGATAGGAAATTCTCCTTGAGCCTATACTCTCTGACCCTCATCTCCCAGAGACTACCTACCCTAGAACCTTAGCACAAAAGTATTGATGAACATACAGATTTTCGTGGTAAAAGTGGAAATTGCAGTGACTTCATGAATGGATTCTTTGGGCTTTTTCTACACAGAAAATTTAGGAGAGCCACTGGCCAAATTAACTCTGCAAGGAAGATATGAGCCTAACCTTAGAAATGGTTCTGAATGAATTTTTTATTTATTTATTTTTTTTGGAGAGGTTTTCGCTATAGGGCGCATGTGTTCGCCAGACAGACAGAGAGACATAGAGACAGAAAGCTAGAAATCACCCCCTGGGAGGATGGTCACACCGCAATCCCTTCTCCATTTTCCTCTCGGGATCTTGGGCACGCACCCACACGCGCCTGGCGTGAGTTTTAAGCCACCGGGTCCGGGACGCAAACCGCGGTCGACTACGTGGGAGTCCAGTGACATAGCCATTACGCTAACTGCTGGTTCCCGATTCTGAATGAATTGTAACAATGCTGTTGTCTTATTTCCAGGACAATTCAGAACTTCTATGGGCAATTTGTACTCTGAAATTCATGCTTACTGACTGTGGCCAATTATAGGAGTGCTCTATATCACAGAGAAAGAAATAATTACAGAACTTTTTCTAGGGAGGTATTTGAAATTCAATTTCCTATACCTATGTTGGAGAATATCCAGGTAGTTTTGAACATTCCTACAAAACTTTCTTTGAGGAGCTCATAATCATCGGAACTTCCTTTTATGTTGACCTACTTGCAGAATAAATGAGAACAATTGATTTTTCTCTCTCCAAAGTATAGATTAAAAAATTTCCTCATGTTTTGATATAGTCAACTCTCTTACAATGATATAAAGTCATTCCCCACATATTTTATCATTATTTTGTTTTATCTTCCCTAGTACAATGAAACCTTCATGAAAGGATGAATTATATTTACTTTTTTTTTTTTTTAGAGAGGTTTTTGCTACAGGATGTGTGCACTTGCTGGAGGGACAGAGGGACAGAAAATGAAAAATCACCTCCCAGGGGAGAGGGCCATGCTGCAATCCTTTATCCTCTATTCTCCTCTCAGGATTTTGGCCATGCACACGCATATACCCGGCATGAGTTTCAAGCTGCCAGATCCAAGACTTGAACCACAGTCGACTACATGGGAGTCCAGAGATGTAACCATTATGCCATCTCCTCATTCCTATATTGATCTTTTTAACCATTGCATTCCTAGCCTCCAGAAGAGCCCCTGATAAACAGGTGTTCAGTAAAGATTTGTTGAATGAATAGATAAATGAATTATGGCTAGCCATTGGTGCTTTGATTCAGACATAATGGGGCATGTATGGAGGGTTGGAGGGAAAAGCCTTCCCTTTTCTATACAAGAAAGGAGATAACTTTTTAAAGGCAACTCAATCCAGGGAAAGAATATATTAAGACATAATTTGATTGGGTAAAAGAGTGTGGACCAGTGTCTTAAAGGAGGAGGGATTTGAAGCATCCTCAAAAATGTGTCATTCAGGTTTCACTTTGATGCAGTCTCTTTACACTGAGCTTGGGGAGAGGTTCAATTAAAGTTGAGTGAAAACTAAAGAAACTGTAAGTCAGTTTTCTGCTGTACTGAAATCTGTAACTTTTCAGTGATAGTAAATAGCATTGGTGTCTTTGCAAGGATGGCAGATGGCATACCTGTGACAACGCCCAGTTAGCAGATTCACATGGTCAGAACCAGAGTGGGCAGCGTCTGCATGGGTGTTAAGAAAACTGATGATAGTGCCACTGCCTCTCATAAGTAGAGCAGAGAGACCAATAACAGGACTGTGGGACAGGCTGCACAGATTAAGAGAAGAGAAAATGGAGGATACCAGGGAAAACTGAAAAAATGTCCCACCCTCTGCCATTGAAATACTGGATTAACACTGCTGGGGATGTTTGTGGAGAATCTGAGGGGGAAGTGCTGGCATGTTGCCTCTAAAGGGAGGGAGGGAAAACGCAATTTGGACAGTTATTTCTCTCCTTGCCTATTGCCCTTACTCCTTCTCCCTGGATTGGTAAGTCCTAAAAAACATGAATAATTAAAGAGAAACTGCTTAGGCTGACATTTACTGTATCTGGATATTCAGCATTAGGGACTCTGTATTGCAATTCTGGGATCCACAGACCCAGACCTTAAAATCAGGGAAACTAATTTACTCCTTCATTCCAGAAAAATACAGACTTTTATTAAAAACAAACAAACAAACAAACAAACAAAAATAACCTCTATTTATCACAACTAACAAAAGAAGTTTTCCTGTGAACCTTCCTTATTTTCCTGGGGAAAAACTGAATTGCTTTTTTTGGTTAGGCAAAACATGCATAATATACATATACATAAAAAACAAACAACTTTAGGGCAAATGTATAATGTAGGGACTCTACCTTCTAGCAAGAAATCATTTATACCAATAACCTTTGACAGCCTTAATTTCTCAACATCTTTTAAGCTCAAAGTCACTTTGACTATTTATTTGAATTATAATATGTACAGACCTACTCCCCCCACAAAAGAGAATATCATTGAGTTGACTTCCCTCACATCTGCCACACTATCCATTTTTTTAACCTGAATGTGTTCTCCTTACCAGGTTTTATTTTGTATTCCCAGAGTCTAGTGTTTAGCCCCATGTACATCCAATTTCGTCCTCATCAACTTTAGTGTACTTTCAGCCTGCAGAACTGGCTGATTATTCTTAGTAGGCTCCTTCCTTCGGTATATTAGCTGAGAAAGTCTATCAATTCTCCTACCCCAAGAAATTGGTCAGGTGAACTGTATTCTCCAGACTTGTCAAACCCTGTCAGAGTTAGCAAATCAGAAACCACAGACATATTCTACTTTAAGTTACAAAAGGCAAACAGCTGCATATTCCCTAGTCCTGTCAGTTCCAAATGCTTCTGGAAATAAAACAAACAATGATTTTATCTTGAAATTCAGCAGAGCAAGGAAGTTAACACACTAGTGCTCACCTGAAAATCACTCCTTCCTTTCCCAGGGGAGTTAATGTACTCTTGCCTCTAAATGACCTAAATTTTAAAGAATAAATTGCCTTCTGTTTAAGGTCTTAGGTTTCTCCACTATAATTTCCCCATCAGACAATGAAGCCAGTGACTCAAGGGGATCAGAATTACTCATTATTAATTGCTTATTATATTGATACTCTAGATCACTGGATGAAAGATGGCTTCTCCTTTAATCTCAATGTCTCTCCTTCAGTATTAACCCCTCTGGGTTTGATGGCATGCATAATCATAATTAGAATTCTGTAGTTGGAGATTCCAGGAGCTTAGAGAGAATGAAAGACTTTTGTTTTGTAAGTTATTCCCTTACTGTCCAAGAAATAGACTACCCTTTGTGATGGGTGTTTTTGGTGTGATACTTCATTTTCACTTATTAGAAAATTAAGCACTGATTACTATTAGAAAAGTGTGCAAGTGTTTGTGTGTGTGAGTGTGCATGATCATCAAATTTGGCCCTTGAAATTTTATTGTGTGGTTCCTAGTAGAAATTATAGGAATTTCTAATGGAGTCACAATTAGGGAAACAGTGTGTACTAGGTGACTAGTAACGTTGTTCTGCATAGTGAAAAATGGATCAGTTGTATGCTGAAGGTAATCCAAAATTACAAAATGACTCCTTTCACTCTGATCAAACTATATATTCAAGGATGAATCAAAGTAAAAAGTATAAATAAACTGTATATAATAATGTGTAAGACTGCATGTATCAGCTAAGGGTTCCATGGCCCTGTTAACTAGGAGGAAAGGTGTAACAACCCTCCCTAGCAACTAATGCATCTGAAAGAAGATGGCAAAGCTCTGGATCAACAGCTAAGGAGTCAGACATTGAAGGAAAGATGGAAAACCTATGAGTCAGAGTGTTTCTAAAATTAGACTCTGATTTTTCTTCACATTTTCTTTTAGTCATGTACACGGGCTAGTGCCGGAAGCCATGCTCCAGCCGGGGTGGGTACACAGGAAGGTGACATGGATGAACAGGAATCAGACTGAGACCTCAATGCCCCTTAGCATGTTCTTAGCTGACTACAGCTAGAGTAAACTCAAGACTGCAGCCCTGATGGCCTGGAGTCATGTGTATTTATTATAGAAGGAGTTTTACAGGAGTAGGATGGGTGAGGGAAGTAAGTGAAAGTTTTTACTCTAAAAGGTAAAGCATTCAAAGTGTAGGAACAATAATCATAAAACATGACATCTGTTTTGTTTAGGTATAAACAGTCATAATTCTTAGAACGAGGAAGTCCGTTTTTCGGGTGCATTCTCTCCTTAGATCTTGATTACCAGGGCGGGTCTTTTGGATGAGAGGGCTCCCAGGAATCTTAATAACCTCAGTCCCAGACCAGCTTGATAACTTCAGTCCTAGATCGGCTTGAGAACTTGAGTCCCAGGTCAGCTTGCGAACCTCAGCCTCAGGCTAGGGTGGCAGCAAATCGCTGGTCTAGAAATAAATCCTGTCTGGTTTAGTAAAGACAAGGTTAGTATATACTAAAGTGGAATACCTATGTTATCTCTAGGGTAATCCACAGCTAAGAGGGTGAGTTTAATGTCTATATGGGAAAGGAATGTGGTTTTGTGAGCAACTTAATGGCTGACCTACAGGTTACTGTGTGCTTGGGACCCTCTACGTGCTGCTCTATACAATGGCTGTGGCTTGGGGAATGACAATCTTCCCTAGTCCTGAGATTAAAGGTGGCTCATGGTCTTTGGGGTAACAGCACCTCATGGATGAGTC
>NW_006205542.1:5783961-5787151 GCF_000334495.1 Tupaia belangeri chinensis
GAATATTATTGATGATAACATGCATGATTAAGCCACTATGCAGTTTATTCTAGATAGGAAACCACACTTAGTATGTTGTGATGATGCTCAGGGAATGAAGGTTAAGTAATTTAAAAAAAAAATTGCAGTAGGAAAAAAACCCAGTAAAACTGTTCATATCGAAATTTTTTAAAAATGCATATATGATGACTGCAGTAAGCTATATAGCCCCAGCTGGGTACTACTTTATAATATGTTATAATATGTTCATTCTACTCACTGAGGTTTATGCATAAAGTCTGACTTGGGCTCATGTATAGGTATACATCAGCTGTGCCAGCTATTGGATATAATTAGACTAATTAAGTTCATTAGCAAATCAATTAAATGGGGGGAGGTAGGCATAGAAAGCAACCATGGATACCAGAGACAATGTGGGAGGAGGGTGGGACATGGCAGAGGGTGAGGGATAGGGAATCAAGGATGGCAAAACAAAAAACAAAGTATACAAGACATAAGAATTGGAAAATTATTTGCTGATAACATGTATGTTGATGTGCTTGATTGAGCCAATACACAGTGTATTTTGGATGGAAAATTCATTTGTATGCTGTAATGATGTATAGTGAATTAATGTAATAAATAAATAAATTTAAAGAGAAACAAAACAAAACAAAACAAAACAAAACAAAATACAGTGTGTCTTGTCTTCAAACGTGCTCATCACTCACCTTTAACATGACATGTACCTCAGGATTCCAGACAGCTTCTCAGATCTTCATAACTTCTTTTCTGATGATGTTGTAGGTTTTTTTTTTTGTTTGTTTGTTTGTTTGTTTTTTTTGAGACGTTTTTGCTATAGGGTGCATGTGCTCACCAGAAAGACAGAGGGAGACAGAGAAAGTGAGAAATCACTCCCCAGGGGTGATGGCCACACTGCAATCCCTTCTCCTCCTTTCTCCTCTCGGAATCTTGGGCACGCACACACACACACTCAGTGTGAGTTTAAGCTACTGGGTCTGGGACTCAAACCACCGTAGACTACATGGGATTCCAGCGACATAGTCATTACTCTAACTGCTGGTCCCAGTGTGGGTTTTTTGACTTACTTTCTTGCCAGGGGAATAGGAATGAGTTGTTCTATAATTATCACAGTTTTAGTGTTCTGCTTCACCTCAATAAGAATAATTGTAATTTTAATAGCTTTTATGGACATGTTATTGATATTTTATTTCATAGATAAAAGTTCTTTTTATGGGTCGAATGATATGATTTCTACATGTATCTAATATTTTTTTCTGAAATTTTCAGTCTTTTGTTTTCTTTAATTATTGTAGAGTGTGTATGCCCAGTCAGGAAAGAAAGAGTGAGGAGAGTGAGAGAGAGAGCAGTCATGCTGCAATCACCTCCGTCCAGACATCCTGTCTGTCTGATCTTGGTCACTGACATGTATGCGTGTGTGCCCACTGTGTTTCAGGCTGACCTGAGTGGGCATATGAATGTGGTTGCCATGTGGGATACATCCCCTCTTGAGTAGCACATTATTGCTGTGCCATGGGGATGGCCACAGAGTCTTGACTGTCCAGGGTAAAATCTGGCAGAAATAACCTCTGATAGAGAAAATCCTTTAAGTATAGTAAAACATGGCTATATCTTACCCCATGCTTTGAAACTTATTTCTGGAAAATTTTAAATAAAATGGGTAAAAGACTTCTTTCAAATAGAGTTTCAGGTTTTTTCTGTGCTGATGCTTTGGGCTGCTTTTCACACTGTAGCAACAATCTTTAGAATTAATTAACCTTTTTAGGAACAACATCTAAATATTACTTATCTCAAAGCACAAATCAACATTTTTGGCAACTGTTTTGACATAGAGACAGATAATGTCTTACAATATTTTGTAACAGGTGATTTTACTTGATGAGCTAGAAGTCCATTTGAAATTAATATACGGTCAGAGTCTGGGAATCAACACTGTTCAAAATGGTTTTGTCTGGGCAAGCCAAAGTTATAAAATTGTAAAGGTGGTAATTTCAGGTTTCAAAGTCTCCTAGGCCACTGCCATTTCATCTGTATTTTATGGAGTGATACTCAGTTATGTATACTTTGAGACATTTGACCAGCATTGTTGCCTGAGAAAAAGGCTTTTTTTTTTTTTTTTTTTTTGAGAGAGATTTTCGCTATAGGGCGCGTGCGCTCGCCAGACAGACAGAGAGAGACACAGAGACAGAAAGCGAGAAATCTCCCCCCAGGGGGGATGGTCACGCCGCAATCCCTTCTCCTCTCGGGATCATGGGCACGCATGCACACGCGCCCGGCGTGAGTTTTAAGCCACCGGGTCCGGGACGCGAACCGCGGTCGACTACGTGGGAGTCCAGCAACATAGCCATTACGCTAACTGCTGGTTCCCCCTGAGAAAAAGGCTTTAATCTCACTTGTGAGTATTCCCTTGATACCTACAATTGATCAAGACCTTATCAGACTTAGTAATGGCTGTTGTAACCCACATCTTTGTTATATCTACCAGCTGTCCCAAGCCAAGTGTTGGTTTCTGACTCAGCATAACAGAACACTGACTCTTCAGTGATCATTAATTTCTACAATTATAATAATCTAATATCAAGCCTTTTTTAAAGTCTGGCTGGAATTATTGATATTCAATTAAGTATAATAAGGTGTAAGTTAGGCAGACATCCTGTAAGCTTCTTTGCACATTATGTATAAAGCCAGATCAGGAAGATGTTGTATGTCTAGATTATATAAGATGTGAATTTCTTTCTTTTTTCAAATTTTTTTAGTGTTTTTTTTTTTTTTTTTTTTTTTTTTTTTTTTTTTTTTTTTTTTTTTTTTTTTTTACCTTTGGGGGGGGTAAAGTGGGAATTCATCCCCAAGATGGGACAGGCATGCTGTAATTCCTTCTCCATTTTCCTCTCAGGATTCTGGGCATGCATGAACAAGAACCCAGCATGCAGGGCATGAGTAATAATTGCTTTTGGACATGTGGTCTCAGATACTTGTGTATTCTTTCTTTCTTTATTTCCTCCTCTGGCTTTCTTTGCAGATTGATCCTCAGAATCTTTTGACATGTCTCCCTGATGCTCTTGGTCCCTCTTTTGCTGCTGTTATTTCTTCTTGACTATGTTCTTTTCCAAATTATCCTGCACCATGGTCTACCTAAACAAACTGCTTTCTAAACATGGGTGGAATCTCT
>NW_006205542.1:5787182-5792212 GCF_000334495.1 Tupaia belangeri chinensis
CTTGCCATCCTCTTCTATATCTCATTCAGTCATGATAAATACCAAAGTGATGTCTTGCCTGCCCAGTGTTGCAGAGAAATTTCCATGAGAGAACCACTTTTTTTTTTTTTTAATTTTGTTTATTTATTTATTTTTTATGTGCAACTTATTGTCTGGGACTTGAGACTTTGCTTATAACTATCCAAATCTCCTAGAGTTCTTAGGTCATCCTATGTTTGTATTTTATGTTGATGTATTTTTTTTGAGAGTTTTTTGCTATAGGGTGTGTGCACTCACCAGAAAGACAGACAGAGAGACAGAAAGTGAGAAATCACCCCCCAGGGAGTGTGGCCACACCGCAATCCCTTCTCCTCCGTTCTCCTCTCAGGATCTTGGGCACACACGCACACACACCTGGTGTAAGTTTAAGCTACTGAGTCTGGGACTTGAACTGTAGTCAACTACATGGGAATCCAGTGACATAGCCATTACTCTAACTGCTGGTACCAGTTGATGTATTCTTTATATACAATACTATTCACTAAACTTGCCTAGTGAGCATACACTGATGTGAACTTTCAGAACTTCCCCTCTGCTGTTTCAAGAGACTTTCTATTAGCCTATCCCATTGGTCAGTACTTTGGATAGTTAGGATGATGACATTTTCTATCAATGTTATTGACACCATAAAGGGACATTATACTTAATGATTTAGTGACTTACAGAAAATAGCACGTAATTATCTTTACAATCTTTTTAAAGATCCTTTACATTTTTTTATTGGTCAGCAAGTCAACTCCTTATTTTTATTGATGAGTTAGCTTTTATTGAATCTATGTTACATTCTCTGGCAATTATCATAGCAGAACATGGAAAGATAGTTAATAGTCTCTGTATCTAATTCAAGGTCATTAAAGCAATTAATTACCTGCAAGCAATTTGAAAATACTTGTCATGTTAGCATTTTATATTGTATAGAGAATTAGGCATTATACTATGGAAGGAGAAAAGATTCAAGTGACATAAGCAATGAAGGAAAGAAGTGTGTTTTGTAGAAAAGTATAGGAACATTTAAAATTACCCTTAGTTATCTTTTTTGGTCATCCACTTGATGCTCCATAGAGACCTGCCAGAAGCAGCTTGATGAATTATTCATTAACTTAATGTCAGATGTGCAGTTAGACTTTGCATTTTGTAACCAGATCACAGAGGTATGCTGATGATTGGAAGAGGACAGGCTGAGAAATGAATATGTCTTAGACATATGAGAAATCACGATGAAACATGCTAAGAAACAACTAGGTATGGTATGTAGCACTTTTTTTCTAGGATGTTGAAAAACAGATTATTTTTGGAAGTGCCAAAGGGATTTTATGCTACCTTTATCAGTCAGAATAGTAAGGCCACTTTGCGTTTATGAGATAAAGCATTTTTAAAATTTTTGCTATAGGGCATGTGTGCTTGCTGGAGAGACAGAGAGACACAGAAAGCAAGAAATCACCCCCCCCCTTTCAGGGGAGGATGGACATGCTACAATCCCTTCTCCTCCATTCTTCTCTTGGAATTTTGGGCATGCACACTAATGTGACCAGAGAGAGTTTTTAACTGCCACGTCCAGGACTCAAATCATTATCAGCCATGTGGGAGTTCAATGCCTTAACCACTACACCACCTGCTAACCACCCCCCCCATTTCTTTTTAATAGAAAGTAGAATGTACAAAATTTGAGGGAACTATGAAGTGATGGGTCTGCAAGGGAGAATCAGAGGCTTCCAGAATCATTAACCAGTTTGCCTCATACTATTGTAAGTACCAGCATAAGTGGACAAGTTGGAAGTGAGGGGGAATATGCAAAGCCAAGCACATCCAGTTGTTGAAGTAGAATGGGCCAGGGGTAGCTCGTGATGTGATCCACAGGAAACAGCTTTTTTTCCTTTGTATAATTACTGCCTCCATGCAACCAAATGTTTGGAGGCTGGTAGAAACAATAAACGTGAAGACAGTTTGGATGGAGAGTCAAAGAGAGTTGGGACCCAAAAAGTACGTCTACAACTGTTCATAAGAGTAATTTACCATGAAACCTTCTGAAAGTCATATCTGTGCTTCACTTTTGCCTTCAATCTTCCTATTTCAGGCAACTCTATATCAGAAGTATATAGAGAAGGGAATACTGGGAGATATGTTAATAGTTCCTAGCTTAACTGAGTTGACACAGTAAGATTCAACAAACTTAACTGTACAACATACTGTACATTCTGTAAAGAGGATGGAATGAGTTCTATTTATTTACACTGTACTGTAAGCTCCACAGGGTCATCATAACATATTTTTCTGTTTTTCTTTGCAAAATGCATCATGGCTTTTCTGATGACCCAATATTTCTGTAATTGTAACCTCTAACAAACAGATATCATAATGCCTGGCTCAGAGTAGTTATATAAATACATAGAAAAGGAAGATAATTGACCTAATTTGAAGCCCTGAGCTCTCTTCTGTTTCTACCACTGTCATTCATCTGTATCTTGGCCCTCAGCTTCATACTTGCTCTTCTATATTATCCTTTGTCTTATAGATAGCTGGAAGTCCAAAAACCGTATTTCCTAGACATTTTTGACTTGGCCAGTGGAAGTACTTACATATGTTCTTAAAGGGAGAACAAGAGAGAAGCTGTAGTTTTTTTCTGCTTTCAACATCAGTAGTTGCAGGAGTGGTGGCAAGTGACTATGGGATCTAGTAATGAAGGATACTAATGCAGAAGTTCTGCAGAACTGCTGGTTCCTGGTTTCCTATCATAAAGCGTATGGGTTCCTATATTTCTGTCCAGAAATATTTCTGTCTCTTCCAATACTTTGGTAACCAACTCTTTATATTTAATCACCCTCAATTGTAATAACAAGTGTGGTGGTTGTTTCTAGCCTGGATTCTTTTTTTTTTTTTTTTTTTTTTTTTGGGGGTTTTTTGCTACTGGGCGCATGCACTTGCCAGAAAGACAGAAACAGAGAGATAGAAAATGAGAAATCACCCCCTGGGGGCGATGGCCTCACCGCAATCCCTTCTCCTCCATTCTCCTCTCGGGATCTTGGGCACAGGCACCCAGCATGAGTTTAAGACACCGGGTCCAGGACTCGAACTGTGGTTGGCTACATGGGAGTTCAGTGACATAGCCATTACGCTCACTGGTGGTCCTGCCTGGATTCATCTTAATGCAGGCTTTTACTCACTTTGGAAACTTTAACATTTGATTCTTAGTTACTTCGATTGGAAAATGATGGTGGTATTTCCCATGCCATTCCAAAGATCCAATGCAATAAAGTTTATAAAGGTGCCCTGAATACTATAATTACTTTGTATGTAGAAGTTATTACTGGATAACACATGGCTTTTCTATATGGAGAGTAATATAGTGTTTGAATGCATGGGCTTTGCATGGGTTCATCACCACTTCAGCTACTGAGAGATGTTGGGCAAATAACATACCTCTTCAAGTCCAAGTTTTCTTATGTATTAATAAGGTAATGATAACACTTATTTAATGAGATAGAGGTATTAAATGAGATGTCACATGTAAAATGACTAGCTAAGTTACTCCAGTATATTGGAAGTGTGTAATATTGTCACTATTATTTTATACAATTGCATGGGATGATGAGTAGTGTTCTAGGGAGGAGAGCTATGAAATTGATCCATGGGGAAACTAGCAATGAATTTGAACAAATGGTAAAATGAGTTACTTCTGTGATCTGCTAGACCACACAGAAAAAATAAACTTACATTATTTTGAGGGAAAAAAAAGTAGAAATTATTTCTTCAAATCCTGGAATATAAAAACATCATCATTTTTGGGACAGCTTCTTGAGTTCCTTGTGTATTTTGGTTATCAGTCCCTTATCTGATGCATAATTTACAAAAATATTTTCCTGTTCTGAGGGCTGTCGATTCACACTAATTATTGTGTCTTTTGCCATGCAGAAACTTCTTAGACTGATGTAATCCCACTTGTCTATTTTGGGGATTATTGACTGCTTTGGGGGTCTTATGTAAGAAGCCTTTCCCAACCCTAATGTTTTCCAGAGTTTCCCCAGTGTTTTTGACAAGCACTTTAATAGTTTGGGGTCTTAGATTTAGATCCTTGATCCACCTTGACTTGATTTATGTCAAAGGTGACAGGTAGGGGTTCAGATTCATCTTTCTACAGGTGGAAATCCAGTTTTTCCACCACCATTTGCTGAAGAGATTTTCATTTTTTCCATTGGATTGACTGGTACCCCTTGTCAAAAATCAGTTGACTGAATGATTGGGGATTTATTCCTGTAGACTCAATTTTATTCCATTGATCCGCATGTCTGTTCCTGTGCCAATACCATGCTGTTTTGATTACCACAGTTTTGTAGTATATTTTTGGGTTGGGGAATGAGAGACCACCCTCTTCACTCTTCTTTTGTAGAATAGCTTTGGCAAACCGGGGTCTTTTATTATTCCAGATGAATTATATTATTGTCTTTTATAAATCTGTGAAGAATGTGTCTGGTACTTCGAATGGAATTTCATTAAATAGGAAGATTAATTAAGGTAAAATTGCCATTTGTGTTTTATTAATTCTTTCAATCCAGGAACATGGGATGTCCCTCCACTTTTTTGTGTCATTTTCAATTTCTTTTTTAGCTTGTCATAATTTTCCTTGTGGAGGTCTTTAACTTCTTTGTTTACATTTATTCTGAAGTATCTTATACTTTTAGTGGCTTTGGTAAATAGAATAATTTTTTCAGTTCTATCTCTGTCTACCTGTTGTTTGTAAATAGAAACACTATAGACTCCTGTATATTAATTTTGTATTCTGCAACTTTACTGTATTCAGGCATTACTTCCAGAAATTTTTTCATGGAAATCATTGGGTCTTCTATGTAAACAATCATGTCATTTGCAAATAGAGAGAGCTTCACCTCTTCTTTTCCTATTAGGATGCCTTTAATTTTTTCATCTTTTCTGATTGCGTTGGTGAGGACTTCCAGTACTATATTGAAAAGGAGTGGAGAAAGTGGGCATCCTTGTCT
>NW_006205542.1:5792697-5793202 GCF_000334495.1 Tupaia belangeri chinensis
TGTTTTGAGAATAAGGGTGATAGAGGCTTCATAGAATGAATTAGGGAGAGATTCACCCTTTTGGATCTTTAGAAATCACTTGAGCAGAATGGGGGTTAACTCTTCTTTGAAAGTTTTATAGAACTCGGAGCTGAAACCATCAGGGTCAGGGCTTTTCTTTGTTGGAAGGTTATTTATTACTGATTCAATCTCCTGGCTTGTTATGGGCCTATTTAGACTTTCTTTATCCTCCTGGCTCAACATTGGTAGATTATACGTGTCCAGGAATTTGTCCATCTCATCCAGATTGTCTTGTTTCTTGGCATATTGTTGTTCATAGTATCCTCTGGTAATGTTCTGTATTTCTACTTTGATTTGATTCGCCTGGTTCCTTTCTCTGTTCCTCTTATTAAGTCTCACTAGTGGTGTATCGATTTTTTTTTTTTTCAAAGAACCAGCTTTTACTTTCATTTATTTTCTGTATAGTTCGTTTATTTTCTATTTCATTTATTTCTGCTCCAATCAT
>NW_006205542.1:5794784-5799160 GCF_000334495.1 Tupaia belangeri chinensis
TTGGGTTTTTTATTGAATCTTGTATTTTTTCCTTTTTTTTTTTTTTTTTTTGTATTCTCTATCTTTTTCGTGGTCCTTTCTAGGTCAGAGTTTTTATCTTCTACATCAGTGATTCAATCTTCAGCATGGTGTAATCTTTTTATTACTTTCAAGGCAGTTTTTTATTTCCTCTATTCCAGACTTTATCTCTAATAGCTCCATCTGGTTCTTTCTCAGAGTGTCCATTTTTTCTTTCATATCTTGGAATGACTTCCTCATCTCCTATAGTTCGTTGTCTCTTTTCTGTTCCATCTCGAAGAATTTGTTCACCAGAAATATTCAAAATTCTTTGTCTGACATTTTGGTAACATCGTTCATTAGCACAAAAGATGGAGAGGATTTATTCTGTACCTTTGATGGAGATGTATTTCCTTGTTTATTCATACCTGAGGCTCTTCTTCTACTTCTAGCCATTGGAAGATGTATTCACTTTGAATACCTTTTGCGGGAACACTTCTCCGACTAGGAGTAAGTGACTTTCCCTTTTGCTGCAAATTAATGTTTGCCGAAGTCTCTCTTCTATTGATTTTACCAATGTGGTATCAAGAGGGGTACATTACTGGGGTGTCTGAAAAGCAATATCTCTTTTTTCTCAGGTGGATCAGTACAAGGGAATATCCCAATTATATTACTTGGGGATTTCAGATATCTGATTATAGACCTGTCTAGTCCTTCTGGTAGGGTGGACGATGAAGAGGAGAGGGTATTAGGTGAAACAACACAAGATAAAAACAAAACACACAGAGAAATAAAGAAAAAGTCTCATGTCACACGTTAGCATGGTGCGCGATTTTGCCAAAGGCCTGCCTCTGGGTCTGTGGCCTGCTGCTGGGGACAGGACAGGCTAAGGGGTGGGCACTTGGGCTGGGGGTCTGCAGGTGAGGTGAGGGAGCAGTGATGTCCCTGCCTCAGAATTGCTGGCTGGCCAAAGGCTTGCCTCTAGGTCTGTGGCCTGCTGCTGGGGACAGGACAGGCTGTGGGAGGAGGAAGACCAGGAAATTAACAAGAGAATAAAGAGAATGACAAATCAAAAGCAGAAAGTACTAGCCAGCTACCAAGGGGGTGGGCGCTTGGGCTGGGGGTCTGCAGGTGAGGTGAGGGAGCAGTGATGTCCCTGCCTCAGAATTGCTGGCTGGCCAAAGGCTTGCCTCTGGGTCTGTGGCCTGCTGCTGGGGACAGGACCTCTAATCGACTTTTAATACTTTGAAGGGAGTTTTTGATTTCCTCTATTTCAGACTTTATATCTAATAGCTCCATCTGGTTCTTTCTGAGTGTCCATTTCTTTTCATATCTTGGAATGACTTCCTAATCTCCTGTAGTTCGCAGTCTCTTTTCTGTTCCAACTCGAAGAATTTGGTCACCTTTAATGTTCAAAATTGTTTGTCTGACATTTTGGTAATGTCTTCCATTTGCATGAAAGATGGAGGGGAGTTACTCTCTACCTTTGATGGAGATATATTTCCTAGTTTATTCATACCTGAGGCTTTTCTTCTACTTCTAGCCATTGGAAGATGTACTGACTTTTAAGTACCTCTTAGGCGAATGTTTCACTGGCTAGGAATGTGTTTCCCTTTTGTTGCAAGGTCGCTGTTCTGTTGTTTTGAGTAATGTGGTCTCAAAAAAGATACTATATTCAGGTGTCTGAAGAACAGTATCTCCTTTTTCACAGCTGGTTCCATACAAGGGAGGAACCCATAGAAACTTAAATGACTAGAAAATTTCTCATCTCTGAATCTAGACCTAGCTAGTCCCTCTGGCAAGATGGAAGAAGAGGAAGAGAAGATAATATAAGGGAAAAGAAAAGAGTAGAGAGGGGAATAAAGAAAATGTCACCTGGAACATTAATGTGTGGCCCGAGTTTCCGCCAGATGCCTTCAGCTATACCTAGCTGCTGGCTGCTACAGCCAAAGGGGCAGTCTGTGGAGAGAGGGAGAGAAGGAAATTAAGAAAAGAATGGAGGCCAGTGAAAAAAAAAATGGAGAAACTGACTACTTGCTTATGGGTCTGGGTGGATCCTGGACTGAGGGGTCTGGAGGTGAGGCAGTGGGGGGTGTTGCCCCTGCCTCTGTGTCCCTTGCTGCCCAGATGCCTTCAGATGTACCTGGCTGCTGGCTGCTACAGCCAAGTGGGCAGTCTAGGGGTCTGGGTGTATCCTGGACTGGGCGTCTCAAGGTGAGGCGTTGGGGCTGTGTTGCCCCTGCCTCTGTGTTCCTTGCTGCCCCGATGCCTTGAGATGTACCAGGCTGCTGCTGCTACAGCCAAAGGGGCAGTCTGTGGGGAAAGGAAGAGGAGGAAAATAATAAAATAATGGAGGACAGTAAAGAAAAAAAATGGAGAAACTGACTACTTGCCTATGGGTCTGGGTGGATCCTGGACTGGGGGGTCTGGAGGTGAGGCGGTGGGGGCAGTGTTGCCTCTGCTTCTTTGTCCCCTGCTGCCCAGATGCCTTGAGATGTACCTGGCTGTGGCTGTTACAGCTGAAGGGGCAGTCTGTGGGGAAAGGAAGAGGAGGAAAATAATAAAATAATGGAGGACAGTAAAGAAAAAAAATGGAGAAACTGACTACTTGCCTATGGGTCTGGGTGGATCCTGGACTGAGTGGTCTGGAGATGAAGCAGTGGGGGCAGTGTTGCCCCTGCCTCTGTGTCCCTTGCTGCCCAGATGCCTTCAGATGTACCTGGCTGCTGGCTGCTACAGTCAAAGGACCTTTTGAAGATAGTTCTAAAAGGCCTCCATATGAACCAGAGTAACTAAAGAGGGAGAAAATA
Source organism: Tupaia belangeri chinensis (assembly GCF_000334495.1). Taxonomy (NCBI): domain Eukaryota; kingdom Metazoa; phylum Chordata; class Mammalia; order Scandentia; family Tupaiidae; genus Tupaia; species Tupaia belangeri. The sequence goes on from NW_006205542.1 coordinate 5,797,592, forward strand.
ATTTATTTTACTTCTCTCTAAAACACTTATGGTAGCTGTCAAAATGAGCTCTGTGATGCCTATATATTTTTTTCAAAAGGTGGAATGGGCTAAATACCTATTTACTAGGTGACGACAAAGCAGCAGTGTTATCAAATAATATCTTTCTTCTTTCTCTCCTGTCTCAAGATAACATCCTAAACAGTTTAAGGCTACTTAGTCGGGATGAATATGACTGACCTCAGAGGTTGTTCCTCTTAAATCATGACTGGGTTGTTAAGAGTCTCTGCCTAAGTGACAGTCCATAGAAGGTTGTAAGGGTTTGATCTGGTTTCAGGACATATCAATCAAATAGGACTAATCTTACTTCTGGATCCTATCCTGTGATAGTGTTTGCCACTTATCTAATGGAAGTAGATAGAAGCAGATATCCTCCTTGTCTTATCTCTCCTAAGATTGATCTCTTGGAAGTAGTTGATTATGAGTCACCATTGGTGGTTCTTGTTACTAAAATACTTCTTTTCAGAGACTGAGGCCATATGGAGGCCTAGGTTTGGTTCCTGGCCCATCATAAAAAGGTCAGGCACAGTAGTGTGCACCTGAGGTGCCAGATAGCTAGGCAACTGGGGCAGGAAGATTCCCATATGGAAAGACCCTGTCAAAAAATCAATCTTTGTCTCTGTCTCTCCCTTACTGCTTTCCTCTCACTTTCTAATAAACAAAGGAAAAAACAGTAGGTTTATTATTTATTGCCAGCATATTTTTTTTGCTAGTTCATAGAAGTGAACTCTCATATTAGTTCAACAGCTTTATTGCCAGAAATAAAATTACAATTCAAAACCAAACTATTCTAAGTCAGAATATTTTATAATAACTGTTATTTTCCTTTTTACCAAGCTCAGATAATCATTACAATATTCCTTGGAGAATACTCCAAAAGGAAACAGCATTCTTTTCTTTTCTTTTTGCCAGAGGGAGGGTGGGCTTGTAAGAGAGCGAAAGAGAGAGCCTCCTCTATGGGGTGTGGTTAGGCCACCATTGATTTTATTCCAGTCTCCTTGCCATCAGGATCTTGGCCACACAAGGCGTGAGCCCGGCAGGTTTTTCAAAGCTCTGGGGCTTTGAAAAACCATGATCAGACATATGGGATCTATCTCTCTTAACTACTAAGCTATAGGGCCAGCCTAGAGAAGCAGCATTTTCCAAAGAAACACTTTAATTTAGTTACTATCTGTATATCAGATACAAGCTTATTTTTATATTTTATTTTTAAATTTATTATATATATATATGGTTGTTGTGATCTTTGTTGGGTAAAATATGAATTTTCAATGGATGCATGCAGTGTGCACTAATCAAATCAAAGATAATACTATAGTCATTATTTTCAACAAAGAATACCACGCCATGATGTGATAATTTTTGCTTTACTAGTCCTTCTTTCTTTTCTTTTTCTTTTTTCCTTTTTTCCTTTTTTCCTTTCTTTCTCTCTTTCTTTCTTTCTTTCTTTCTTTCTTTCTTTCTTTCTTTCTTTCTTTGTTTCTCTCTCTCTCTCTCTCTCTCTCTCTCTCTCTCTCTCTCACACACACA
>NW_006205542.1:5799199-5810715 GCF_000334495.1 Tupaia belangeri chinensis
TCTCTCTCTCACACACACACACACACACACACACACACATATATATATATATATATATATACTGGCATTTTTTTTTTTCATTTGGGGAGATATGCTATTTAACAAACCACTTGCTCCACCTACCTTCATTTCTGTGTCTCTTAAATGCTGTTTATCCTGATTCACCCCATTTCTTCCACCCCTAGCCTCCATGTAGTCTCTTATATCTACAGTTGTTCTCTCTACTTTTGTGTCTTATTTTTCAATTTCTGCCATATAGTGCAGACATCTGGTATACATTGGGCAAGAACATATAATACTTGTCTTTCATAGTCTGTCTTATTTCACTTGCATCTTATCTACTAGATACAACCATTTTGTATTGAATGATGGGATCTCATTGTTCTTTATAGATGGGTAGTATTCCATAGTGTACATGTGCCACATTTTTTTTTTCCAGTCTAGGGATTAGTTATTGGGTACTTAGGTTGATTCTATGTCTTAGGTATTGTGAATAATGCTGTAATAACCATGGATGTGCAAGTGACATTCTAACGGAGTGATTTCTTGTCCTTTGGGTAACTACCCTAGAAGTGGGACTATTGAGTTCTGTTTGTAAATTTTTGAGGAACCTCCATACTGTTCTCCACAATGGCCATACTAATTTAATTCCCCACAAATTGCAAGAGGGTTCCATTTTCACCACACTCTTACCAGCAATTCTTTTTTTTTTTTTTTCTGTTGTTATTCTTTGTTTTTATGGTCATAGCCATTTTGACTTGTGTTAGGAGATACCTCACTGTGGTTATAATTTGCATTTCCTGTATGATAAGAGGTGTTGAACACTTTTTTCATATGCTTTTTGTGATTCATATGTCCTCCTTGAAATGGTGTCTTTCAGATCAATTAGAGTTGATTTTTTAAAATATTTCATTAATTTATTATTAATATTTTTAGTTTAGACCAGAGAGAGAGAGAGACAGAGAAGGATAGTGAGATAGTGAGAAAGTGAGGAAAACAAGGCATGACCTGCTGTCAGCCATTTGGGAGTCCAGCGTCTAACCAACATGCCACCTGCTATCCTCTTGAGTTGACTTTTGTTAATGGTGAGAGATAGGGGCCTAGTTTCATTTTTGTGCAGGTGGATATCAAGTTTTCCCACCACCATTTGCTGAAAATACTTTCTTTTCTCCACTGAATTGTCTTGCTTTCTTTGTCAAAAATCAATTTTCTCTGTTTTTTTTTTTTTACTTCATTTCGGGCTTCTTTATTCTGTTCCATTAGTGTATATGTCTAATTTTGTGCCTGTACTATCCTGTTGTGATTATCATAACTTTATAATATATTTTGGTCACAGAGTCAGGTGCCTTCTACTTTATTCTTTGTTTTCCTTAGTAGTACTCCCAAGTAGTTCCTGAAGAGCTGTTTCAGTGCTGCAGTTTGTGTTTATCTTGGAATGATCTTTATCCTTCTAATCTGAAGAATAATCTTGCCAGGTATGGTATTCTTGGCTGAAATAGTTTTTCATTAAGAATTTTTTTTCTTTTTTTTTGGGAGAGGTTTTTGCTATAGGGCACATGTGCTCACCAGACAGACAGAGAGAGACAGAGAGATAGAAAGCGAGAAATCACCCCCTAGGGGGGATGGCCACGCTGCAATCCCTTCTCCTCCATTCTCCTCTCAGGATCTTGGGCACACATGCACACGCGCCCGGCGTGAGTTTAAGCCACTGGGTCTGGGTCACAAACCGCGGTCAACCACGTGGGAGTCCAGCGACATAGCCATTACGCTAACTGCTCGTCCCTTCATTAAGAAGAGACCAGCAGTTAGCATAATGGCTATGTTGCTGGAATTCCATGTAGTCGACCATAGTTCAAGTCTGGACCCAGTGGCTTAAACTCACGCTGGGAACGTGTGCATGTGTGCCCAAGATCCTGAGGGGGGAAAGGAGGAGAAGGGATGGCGGCATAGCCATCCCCACTCAGGGTGATTTCTCACTTTCTGTCTCTCTGTCTCTCTATGTCTTTCTGGCAAGCACATGTGTCCTATAGACAAAACTTCTCAAAAAAAAGTTCATGAAGAAAGAAAAGAATTTTGAGTACGTCTTTCCATTTCCTTTTTGCCTGGATGGTTTTGGTTGAAGTTCTGAGGTTATTCTGATGGAATATTCTTTATAGGTAACTTGATGCTTCTCTTTTGCCATTTTTAGAATATTATCTTTGTCTTTGACTTTTGCCATTTTGTCAGTGGTGAACCTTAGAAAGCATCAATTGTTGACATAATTTGGTGTCTTTTTCTTCTGTTTTTGGATCTGAATGTCTTATATCTCCCTAGAGTTTAAAATTTTTTCAGATAGTATTACATGAAAGAGATTTTCTATGCCTTACCTGTCTCTTCACTTTTTAGAATACCTATTATGCAGATATTTGGCAGCTTAATGGTATCTACAATTTTCTGTATGTTGACCTCCTTTTTAATGTATTTTCACTTTGATTTTTAGTTCTCTTGGTGACTTGGACTTAATTGGAGGTTTTGTCTTTGAGATTGGAAATTCTTTCTTCTTCATGGTCTAATCTGTTGTTAATACTTTTGAGAGAGCTTCTGACTTTTTGTATTGTATCCTCCAACTCCAGAACTTCTGTCTGAATCTTTTTTGGGGTATCTGCTTTTTTTATAGAGCTCCTCCTTCATGTCATGGAATGATTTTCTTATCTCTTGGAATTGATTTGCTGTTTTCTCTTGTACCACTTTGAGTTTTGTTAAGATCAATGTTCTGAATTCTTTTTCTGACATGTCAATGATTTCCTATATATATTATCCATTGTTGGTAAGGAGTTAATGCATTCCTCTGGGGGTGAGATATGTCTTTATTTTTTTCATATTTCTTGTGCCTTTCCAGTAATTTTTAGGCATGTGGTGAGTACTCCTGATTTATGGACTAGATTCTGATATTGTGTGGCAGACTAACCCTCAGGACCTAGATGCAGTAATGGAAAAGGTCTCTGGCAATAGCCAGAGGTCAGAGGTGCCTTACAGGTCCTACCAGGCTTGTTTACCTGCCTGTAGTTTCTGGGGAAAAATCAGCCCACTGCATAGGAATGCAGTCCTAGCAGGCCTATCCAGGAAGGGCCTGTGGCAAACCTGTCTGTGAAACATAAGGGCAGATTCTGTGTGGCCTACATAGAACACCCAGGGTGAGTCGACCCTAAGGCCTGGATGGGCTTTATGAAGGTGGTGAGGGATATCTGGGAGGTAGGCTCTGTCTACAGGCCCCATGGAGTGTGTTGGGCCTGTCATCATTTCCAGAGGCAGGTTGGCCCTCAAGACCAAGATATGACCCTGGAAAAGGTAATCCAGGGGGAACCTTCTTCTGATCTTAAGAAGGTTTATGTACCTACCTTCAATTTTTAGGGTATGAATCAGTGGTTCAGATTCAAATTCAGCCCTGGAAAGGTGGTCCAGGTGGGGATAGAAGGCAGCCATTCTTTTCATATCTGAGTAGGGCTAATGTACCTGCCTGTAATTTCCTGGAATGAAGCAGCCCACTGAAACCCAGTGTAGTCCTGAAAAGTTCATTCTTTAGGGGCCAGAGGAAAACTTACCTGTGAGACTCTAAAAGCAAGTCCTGTGAAGTCTTTCTGAAACCATCAGGGTGAAATGACAACAAAGGCTGGAATATAGCACTGTGAAAACAATGAGGGAGAGAAGGAGACATGACCACTCTGTGTGTCCTGTGAAGTCTATTGGACCTATCTGTTCTTCCTGGAGGCAAATCAGTCCCTGAGACCTAGATATACCCTGGCAAAGGCGATCCAGAAGGGACCAGATGCAAGTTGTGCCTTTCAGATCCAAGTAGGGCTTGTGTACCTTCTATAATTTCTATAATTTCTGGGAGTTAGGCAACCTGACAAACATGAGTGTGGCCCTGGCAAGTTTATCCTGAATACCTGCTGATAAGCCTATCTGTGAGACCCAACAAACAGGTCCTTTGTAGATCACATGGAACACCTGGCAATGGGGGCAACTTTGAAGTCCTAAAAGTGTCTTGGGAAGGTTGCTCAAAAGGGACTGGGATGGGGAGGTGTGGTTATCTGCTGAAGATATTTTGATCAACGGGTCTGGGGAGAAATGTGCACATATCGAAATGGTCTCATTGTAAGCCAAACAATATGATTGAAAGTATATACAAAAAAATAAAATAAATAAAAAAAGGGGAAAAAAAAGGGACTGGGCAAGCCTATCTGTCTGACCTTCATGAGAATTATTGGTGACTTATAACACCTAAGGATTTAAGGAGGCTGATACAATTTGAATATACTTGTGCTAGGAGAGGTTCAGTGTCTGAACCACACACTCCAGGATATGGTGATAGTCTGGGGCAGTGCCCCATCAACACCCCTCTGACCAAGATCGGAGCTTTCTGGTATTTCTCTCTCTCTCTCAGGTACCCTTCTTCTTTTCCTTGACCACACTTACTGTTCATGGAGGTCAAGAAAAGCTGTGCTGGGACCAGCAGTTAGCGTAATGGCTATGTTGCTGGACTCCCATGTAGTCGACCGCAGTTTGCATCCCAGACCCCGTGGCTTAAAACTCATGCCAGGCACGTGTACGTGCATGCCCAAGATCCCGAGAGGAGAACAGAGGAGAAGGGATTGCGGCATGGCCATCCCCCCTGGGGGATGATTTCTCGCTTTCTGTCTCTATGTCTCTCTCTGTCTGTCTGGTGAGCGCACACGCCCTATAGCAAGAACTTCTCAAAAAAAAAAAAGTTAAAAAAAGAAAAGCTGTGCTGTGGTAGTTTCAACTGAGAAAGGCAGCCACTCTGCATGACTTGCATCTGAGGAGTGAGAGTACATGCCTACCCTTCCTGCCTCCCTGTCAGGAAAATGTGTCCAGATTCTTAAGTCTATGTTGATATTGGGGTGCTATGCTACTCTGCACTGTAGGAGAAGTGGAGAGGTGGAGAGGTGGGCTGCACAGATTTCTGGTGTATGTGGGGGTACTGGCAGGCTTTAGTCATTGCAGATGTTCACTTCTTGTTTTCCCCATCACAGGGGCTTCTTTTCATCTGTGTTGTATCTCTGCTTCTGCTCAGCTATGGAGGCATCATATTGCCTAGTCCTGATCACAATACAAGTTGCCCCCCACTGACTGGCTCCCAAGATGGCACCAAGATCTCTAGACTTAAGGTGGATTTGGCATGGGAGATCCAAAGTTTTCTCCGAAGTGGAATATAGGTGTACTTTCCTATAAGCATGTTAACTCCATACCTGTTTTGCTGTTCTGCAGATAGTGAGTGTTGGAGTCCAAGGTAAAAGTATAAAATTCAGAGTTCCAGAGGACAGGTCCTTTCATCTCCCCAACCCTGTGGGAGAGGATGACTCAGGAGTTTCACTGAGTTCAGATGATTGAAAATTTTTTTAGCTTTTCTTCCCAGAGAGGTGGCACAGGGATGTTTCTAGTCAACCATCTTGCCTTTTCACCAGATACAAACTTTAACTCAGAGTAATGCCTATTAACAGTATGAGAATCAAATTTTTTCAAAGAGTTCATTTTTTTTAAATTTATTTTTTATTTTTTATTATCATAATCTTCTTTATATTATATTGTATTACATAAAATTTTACAGCGTATTACATTGCTTTTTCAAAAGGGAATGCCATGCATGTCAGTCACTACAGAGACATTAATCTCCCTACCTCATCATTCATCATTCAATATCTTTTCTATGTTTTTCCCAATGATGGAGAGAGAGGAGAAAAGAGAGAGAGAGAGAGAGAGAGAGAGAGAGAAAGAGAGAGAGAGAGAGGGAGAAAGAAAGAAAGAACCTAGCATGCTCCGGGAGACCTTGGGACTGAACTGGGGACCTTTGTAAGATTGCTATGCCACAGTGGCTGACTGGGAATCAAATATTTATTATTAACTCCTGTAGTACAACCAAAAACCATTACACAAAGAACTTTCAAAACCTCCATCAATTAATTAATTAGGAAAATAAAAAGAGTAGTGAAGTTTTCTTTTATTATAGAATAAGTGCCAAAACCTCACTGATTTTAATACTGGACAGTGCACTACATACCTTACTCTTTGCTCTCTTTTTTTTTTTTTTTTTTTGAGAGGTTTTTGCTATAGGGCGCGTGCGCTCTCCAGACAGACAGAGAGAGACAGTGAGTTAAAAGCAGGAAATCCCCCCCCAGGGGGGATGGCCACGCCGCAATCCCTTCTCCTCCATTCTCCTCTTGGGATCTTGGGCACGTACGCACACGTGCCTGGCATGAGTTTAAGCCACCGGGTCCGGGACTTGAACTGCGGTCCACTACGTGGGAGTCCAGCGACATAGCCATTACGCTAACTGCTGGTCCCTACATACCTTACTCTTTGAGAAAATATTGTGGTCTATTAACTTATATTGCATTCTCTTTTTTTTACACTTTTAAAATTAATTTATTTTTTTCATTTCATTTTCTTCCATACATTCAATAACATTATTATTTGTCTTACAAAATGGATTTTTCAATAGGTGAACATTTCTCCCTAGTACTGTTGATAAAACTACGAAATATCTTCAACAGATAATACCACACCCCTTTGTGCCATTAATGCTTTGCCTCCCTGTCTCTCCCCCAAATGTCCTTTCTTACATTGCATTCTAAATAAAGCTAAGCATTTGGTTTAAATAGTGGCAACTCAAAAGTTTCCTACATTCTATGGGTGTCCAACACAGTTTTATTATTTTTTTTTAATGCCAGAGTTACATTTTTAATAAAAATTGTTATTGGTAGTGTTTTCTATATAAGGAAATTAGGAAGTTGGGTGCCAACTCTATATTTTACAATTTTTCTAGGTCGCTACTAAGTTATTCATGGTTACTTACATTTTTACACGCTTACTTACATATTACTTTCATTATTACTTTTAGTCCTCACTTTTACTTTTCCATTTATTGCTTTCCATTTTTCAGTGGTATAGTGAGGTTTGATTATCTTTTCTTTTTCAGTTTTTGTTGAAAAATTTTATGAAGTTTCAAGATAAGGGAGTTAACAATTATTGCCATACATTCAATAACATTATTATTTGTCTTACAAAATGGATTTTTCAATAGGTGAACATTTCTCCCTAGTACTATTGATAAAACTACGAAATATCTTCAACAGATAATACCACACCCCTTTGTGCCATTAATGCTTTGCCTCCCTGTCTCTCCCCCAAATGTCCTTTCTTACATTGCATTCTAAATAAAGCTAAGCATTTGGTTTAAATAGTGGCAACTCAAAAGTTTCCTACATTCTATGGGTGTCCAACACAGTTTTATTATTTTTTTTTAATGCCAGAGTTACATTTTTAATAAAAATTGTTATTGGTAGTGTTTTCTATATAAGGAAATTAGGAAGTTGGGTGCCAACTCTATATTTTACAATTTTTCTAGGTCGCTACTAAGTTATTCATGGTTACTTACATTTTTACACGCTTACTTACATATTACTTTCATTATTACTTTTAGTCCTCACTTTTACTTTTCCATTTATTGCTTTCCATTTTTCAGTGGTATAGTGAGGTTTGATTATCTTTTCTTTTTCAGTTTTTGTTGAAAAATTTTATGAAGTTTCAAGATAAGGGAGTTAACAATTATTGTCTTTGCTAGTTTTCTGTGGTCAAGAGCAGATAGACACTATGCATACTTTGAAATTGCTCAATCAAAATTTTGAAATAGGAACTGCATAATGGAGATTGCAAATTTGCCTATAACAGTACAAAATAAACTTTTGATGAAGAAAAATGGACTGCAAATGAAAGGATGGTAAAAGGACTGGCCTCATCATTTCATCTACAAACCTCACTGAACAAGAGTATTCTTCAAGCCATGAATAATCATGTAGACCATTTATCTCAGAAATGCCACAGGGAAACAAAAAGTAAAGCAACAAAGACTTTTGAAGTCTGGACCATCAGATAGGGACCACTAATCTCCTTATGACATATAGCCCCAGTGCAAATACATGTCCAACAATGTTTCAACACTTTACTGACAGATAATTTCCAGCTAAAATACAAACTTGCTGACTTTATGAAGAGGTGAATTTTTGAAGGTTAAAAATCAAAGCAATGCTAGGTGTTTATATATTCAAGATGTAGTTATTTGAAAATTATTCTCATTTTAGTGCTGTAATAGGCAGTAAACTTTTATTATGGGATAACGTTTCCCCTAAAATCTAGCACACTTCTCTGAATCTACTTTAGCACTCTTTTTCAGGTTAATGCAAACCTATTTAATAGTAAGCAACTGAGGCAATCAAATAAGTGAATCAAAACTACTCTTCTAGTTATTCATACCTTTGTGTTGCTTTATCAGAATCAATAATCAAAGGTTTACTATAACCATGAACATAATTTCTAATCATGGAAGACACAATTGTATACTGTCAAGTAAGCCTACCTTGATTTGAGAAGATTCAATGGATGTTGGAGCAAAAATTGGCAATTTCCTCATAGAAAGCATAGGAATTTATAGAAAAGTGAAGTCATATTTTTCTTAAGTCTAAAGTACTAATTTGAATGCATTAATTAACTTATTCATATAGCCACCATTTTATGATGTCTCCTTTTTGGAGTGGGTACTAGTCAAACTATCAAAAGTAAAAAATATTCTCTTATTAAGAACATTGCAGTTTGTTATTGGTTTTGCTGATTTAGGTAGTATACCATAGGAAGTGATTGTGTTAAAGGAATATAATAATAAGAGGATAAAAACTGTTTTCCAGCTAGGAAGTTCTAGAAGTCTAAAGTTTATTGGGGGAAATGATGACATAAAAATAAAAAGAAGTATTGGGTTGTCGGAAAAGACATGATACATTTTTGCATAGAAAAACATGTCATGACTTTTCCAACAACCCAATAAATACTTTCATCATGGAGATATGAAACACATGATAAATATTAGCCAAAATTTCCATCTATTAATGTAAGACACTACAAAAATAAAACATTGGGGTTCCATCTATAGCCCACTTCCCAGCAAGGGAAATTGAGGCCCGGGCACGACTGCTTCTCAGCCCACTTCCAGGCTCCCAAGACTAGGACCCCACCTTCTTTAAAGACCAGACAGGTCTTTGCCCTGCAAGAGCCCTCCCATTCCATCTATAGCCCACTTCCCAGCAAGGGAAATTGAGGCTGGGGCATGACTGCCCCCCAGCCCAATTCTAGGCTCCTAAGTCTAGGAACCCACCTTCTTTAAAGATAGGCAGGGTTTCATTTTTTCAATTTTTTTCTTCTTTGCTATTTCTTTTTGTTTTGCTAATTCTCTTCTCCCCCTTGTTCCACAGACCAGATAGGTCCTTGCCCTGCAAGAGCCCTCCCATTCATCAATAGCCCACTTCGCAGTGAGGGAAATTGAGGCCTGGGCATGACTGTCCCCCAGTGCACTTCCAGGCTCTCAAGACTAGGACCCCACCTTCATTAAAGGTAGGCAGGGTTTCATTTTTTCAATTTGTTTTCTTCTTTGCTATTTCTTTTTGTTTTGCTAATTCTCTCCTCACCCTTGTCCCACAGACCAGTCAGGTCCTTACTCTGCAAGAGCCCTCCCATTCCATCTATAGCCCATTGGTGAAATCATGCAACTTTTTCTTTAATCTCCTCTGTACTCTTTTCTTTCTTCTTACATTATCCTCTCTTCTCCATCCTCCACTCTTCTTGAGAGATTAGACAGATCTAGAATCCCAGTTCTGAACTTCCCTAGTATTGGAAGTTTCCTGGGATCCTCCTCAATACTGAACCACATGTGAATAGCTAGAATAGAGTACCCCTCTTGAGACCACATTACTACAAACAACAGAAGAGATACTTCCACACACATCAATTCACAGCAAAAGGGAAACACGCTTGCTCCTAGTCAAAGAAATGTTCTCCTAAGAGATATTCAAAAGAGAATACATCTCCTAATGGCTACAAGAAGGAGAAGAGCCTCAGGTCTGAACAAGTCAGGAAATATGTTTCCATCAAAGGAATGGAGTAACTCCTCTCCATCTCTCCTAAAATCTGAGGATGTCACTAAAATGTCAGAGAAAGAATTTAGAACCTTCATGATGAACAAATTCTATGAGTTGAAACATAAAAGAGACAATGAACTTCAGGAGATTAAGAAGTCCTTCCATGATATGAAAGAAGAAATGGAAACTCTGAGAAAGAATCAGATGTAGCTATTAGAGATGAAGTCTGAAATATAGGAAATCAAAAACTCTCTTGAAAGTATTAAAAGTCGATTAGACCATGCAGAAGATCGAATCTCAGATGTAGAGGATAAAACCTCTGACCTAGAAAAAAAAAACACCAAGAAGATAGAGAAAATAACTAAAAAAACATGAGTATAATATACGAGAAATACTAGATTTTGTAAGACACCCAAACATCAGAATAATTGGCATCCCCGAAGATGAAGAAAGTAGTAATGGCATGGAAAATCAATTCCATGAAATTCTGGAAGAAAATTTCCCAAGTCTATACAGGCACTCAAGCATCCAGACCCAAGAAATACAAAGGACCCCAAATAGACTCTACCCCAGAAGATCTTCCCTAAGGCACATTGTAGCCACACTCTCAAAGACCGCAGATAAAGACATGATACTAAAACTGGCAAAAGAGAAAAGAGAAGTGACTTACAAAGGTCATCCCATCAGGCTAACACTGGACCTCTCAACAGAAACAATACTAGCAAGGAAAGAATGGGAAGATGCATTGAAAGTGCTAAGAGAAAAACAATTTCAACCAAGACTATTATATCCAGCAAGATTATCTTTCATATGGGAAAAAAATGATTAAAATTTTCTCAAACAAAATCTGAAAGAATTTGCCAACAAGAGACCAACTATTCAAGAAACCCTGAAGAAAGTACTGTTCCAGGAAAACTAAAAAAATTAACAGCCAGAAACAAAGAAATAAAAGGCAACTAAGGCAATGGCCAACCTAAACGTCCATACAGATCCTGTAACATTGATAATAACATTGAATGTTAATGGATTAAATTCTCCAATCAAAAGACACAGACTGGCTGAATGGATTAAAAACAAAAACAAAAACAAAAACAAAAAAACAGAAATGCTCTGTTACCTAGAGGAAACCCAACTCATGGATAAAGACATACATAGACTCAAACTGAAGGGTTGGAGGAAGGTTTTCCATGCAAATGGGAACCAAAAAAATGCTGGAGTTGCAATACTGATTTCTAATAAAATAGGCTTTAAAACAAAAACTTTTCAAAGAGACAAAGAAGGGCACTATATCATAGTAAAAGGTTCTATAGATCAAGAAGATATAATACTTATAAATATCTGTGCACCTAACACAGGAGCACCCAAATATGTGAAGGAAAGACTGATAGATCTAAAAGGGGAGATAGACAGCAACACACTCATTTTTGAGACCTCAACATTGCACTATCCCCTCTGGACAGATCATCTAGGCAAAAAACAAGTAAAGAGATCAAGAATCTAAATGATACCATAAATCAAATGGATTTAACAGACATCTATAGAACTTTCCATCCC
>NW_006205542.1:5810840-5812496 GCF_000334495.1 Tupaia belangeri chinensis
CTTCTCGAAGATTGACCACATCATAGGACACAAAGCAAGCCTCTACAGATTCAGAGGCATAGAAACTATATCCAGCATCTTCTATGACCACGATGGAATTAAACTTAATTTTAACTTCAAGAGAAATCCTCAAAAATACCTAAATACCTGGAAACAAAATAACCTACTCCTGAATGACTCCCCTACTACTGAAGAAATAAAGAATGAAATCAAAAGATTCATGAAGGCCAATGACAATGAGGACATGAGTTTCCATAATCTTTGGGACACTTCTAAAACAGTCATAAGAGGGAAGTTCATAGCAATTAGTGCACATAAGAAGATGACAGAGAGAAGGCTAATGGATCACCTATCATCATGCCTAAAAGAATTGGAAAAGCAACAGTAAAATAATCCAAAAAACTCCAGGAGAATGGAAATAATAAAGATCCGAGTAGAAATAAATGAAATAGAAAATCAATGTACTATACAGAAAGTAAATGAAAGTAAAAGCTGGTTCTTTGAAAGGATAAATAATATCAATACTCCACTAGTGAGATTTATTAAGAAGAAGAGAGAAAGGACCCAGGTGAATCAAATCTGCAATGAAGCTGGTAATATAACAACAGACATAGTAGAAATTCAAAACATTATTAGAGGTTATTTTGAATATCTATATGCTAAGAAACAAGACAATCTGGATGAGATGGACAAATTCCTGGACAAATATAATCTACCAAGAATGAGCCAGAAGGATATAGAAAGTCTGAATAGGCTCATAACAAGCCAGGAGTTTGAATAAGTAATAAATAATGTCCCAACAAAGAAAAGCCCTGGCCCTGATGGATTCACCTCTGAATTCTATAAAACCTTCAAAGAAGAGTTAACCCCCATTCTGCTCAAGTTATTCCTAAAGATCCAAAAGGGTGATTTATTATATTTTTATATATATAATTTATTATATGAAGGCTCTATTACCCTTGTCCTTAAAACAGGTAACAACAAGACAAGGAAGAAAAACTATAGACCAATATCTCTGATGAATATAGATGCAAAGATTCTCAACAAGATACTAGCAAACCGTATCCAACAACTTATAAAAAAGGTCTACACCATGACCAGGTAGGCTTTATTCTAGGAATGCAAGGTTGGTTCAACATATGCAAAACCATAAATGTATTTATTTATTTATTTTTGTATTTTTGTATTTTTTAAATTTCAATTTATTTATTTACATTCATTCACTGAACATCATTACAGCATACAAAATGAGATTTTCCATCCAGAGTATACTGTATATTGTCTCAATCAAGCACATCAACAAACATGTTATTGTCAGCAAATGATCTTCCATTTCTTGTTTTCTGTATGTTTTGCTTTTTTTCCCCCTATCCTTGATTCCCTATCTCTTACCCTCTGCCATCTGCCATTCTCCTCCCACACTGACTCTGGTATCTATATTTGCTTTCTATACTGTTTTCCCCCCACATTTTGTTGAATCACCAAAGACCCTAATCAGTCCAAATACCCTCATAGCAAACACAGGTGACACACACATTTCCATGAACACAAGTCTAACTTTACGCATCCTATAAAGTAGCACCTAGCTGGGGCTACATATCCCACTGCAGTCATTGAATATATATATATATTTTTTTCCTGAAACTTTTTTTTTTT
>NW_006205542.1:5814202-5815491 GCF_000334495.1 Tupaia belangeri chinensis
AGTCTTGGGGTTCTGCGGGGGGGGGCTCCCTACCGCTAGCTCATTTGTTGGAGGTTGAATTTATCAGTAGAAAATCTTCATTCCCTGAAAAATCTAGTTCGCTGGAGCCATGTGGAAACTTCTTCTCGCAAAACCATAAATGTAATACATAATATTAACAGGAATAAGGAGAAAAACCATATGGTCATGTCAATTGATACAGAAAAAGCATTTGATAAGATACAACATCCCTTCATGATCAAGACTCTCAGCAAAATTGGCATTGAAGGGCCATTTATCAACACAATAAAATCCATCTATGAAAAACCCATCATGAACATCATCCTGAATGGAGAAAAGCTGAAAGCGTTCCCACTAAACACAGAAACAAGACAGGGATGCCCGCTTTCTCCACTTCTTTTTAATATAGTACTGGAAGTCCTTGCCAATGCATCAGAAAAGAGGAAAAAATAAAAAGCATCAGAATAGGAAAAGAAGAAGTGAAACTCTATGTGCAGATGACATGATTGTATACATAGAAGACCCAATGGTCTCCATGGAAAAATTACTGGAAGTAGTACATGATTATAGTAAAGTTGCAGGATATAAAATCAATATACAGAAATTGATAGCATTTCATATATAAATAACAGGCAGACTGAGCTAGAACAGAAAAAACTTATTCCATTCAGCATAGCCACCAAAAGTATAAGATATTTAGAAATAAATCTAACCAAAGAAGTTAAAGACCTCCACAAGGAAAACTATGAGAAGTTAAAAAATGAAATTGAAAATGACTCAAAAAAGTAGAAGGACATCCCATGTTCCTGGACTGGAAGAATTAATCTAATCAAAATGGCAATTCTACCCAAATTAATCTACCTATTTAACACAATGCCAATCAAAATACCAGACACATTTTTCACAGATCTAGAAAAGACAATCATAAAATTCATCTGGAAATATGAAAGACTTCTTATTGCTAAAACAGTTCTACACAAGAAGAGTGGATTGGGTGGCATTTCACTCCCTGACCCAAAAATATACTACAAAGCGGTGTTAATCAAAAGAGCATGGTATGGCACAGAAACAGACAGGAGTATCAATGGAACAGAATAGAGTCCCCAGAAATAAATTCTCAAACATATAGTCAACTGATTTTTGACAAGGGGTACCAGTCAATCCAATGGGAAAAGGAAAACCTCTTCAACAAATGGTGCTGGAAAAACTGGATTTCCACCTGTAGAAAGATGAATCTGAACCCCTACCTCTCACCTTTGACAAAAATCAAGTCAAGGTGGATCAAGGAT
>NW_006205542.1:5815534-5821160 GCF_000334495.1 Tupaia belangeri chinensis
GGGAAACTCTGGGAGACATTGGGGTAGGTAAAGACTTCTTAAATAAGATCCCCCAAAGCACAGTTGATAATCCCCAAAATAGACAAGTGAGATTACATCAGTCTAAGAAGTTTCTCCATGGCAAAAGGCACAGTAATTATTGTGAATAGACAGCCCTCAGAATGGGAAAATATTTTTGTTAATTTTGCATCAAATAAGGGTCTGATAACCAGAATACACAAGGAACTCAAGCTGCTTCTTAGAAAAAAGATGATCAACCCTATTAAAAGATGGGAGAAGGAGTTGAAAAAAACACTCTCTAAAGATGACATACGGGTAGCCAAAAGGCATATGAAAAAATGCTCCACATCCCTCATCGTAAGGGAAATGCAGATCAAAACAACATTGAGATACCACCTAACCCGGTCAGAATGTCTAAGATTAAAATAACAAAAATATGATAAGTGTTGGGGAGGGGAGTGTGAAAGGGGAACTCTTTTACACTGCTGGTGGAAATGTAAATTGGTCCAGCCACTGTGGAGAACAATTTGGAGATTCCTCAAAAATCTACAAATAGAATTACCATATGACCCAGCAATCCCACTCCTTGGTATCTACCTAAAGGACAGCAGAATTCTTCATTGGAAAAGTGCTTGCACATTGATGTTTATTGTGGCACTATTCTTGATTGCTAAGACATGGAACCAACCCATTTTCCCCCTACAGATGAATGGATTGAAAAACTGTGTCACATATACTCTATGGAATACTGTTCAACCATAAAAAAACAACAAAATCCTGGCTTTTGACAGAAAGTGGAAGAATATGGAAGATGTACTCCTGAGTGAAGCAAGCCAGGTTATGAAGGAGAGACACTGTATGTCCCCACTTAGTATATACTGAGTGTCTGCACTCTATAACTGAAACTGATTGACTTAAGGTCATACAAACACAAGAGATGGGGATTAGTGCCAGAAGTGGAGTGTGTGGAGAAGAGAGACCTAAGGAAGGACATTTGGAGGAGGGATATGGAGACAGAGCATTGACGGGATGGGGAGGTGTGATGTATTAGTGGAAGATATTCTGATCAACTGGACTGGGGAGAAATGTTCACATATTGAAATGTTCACTTTGTAAGCTAAATAATATGATTGAATGTATATAAAAAATTAAAATAAAAAAGTGAAAAAATAAAACATTGGAAAACACAGCTTAATTAATTCCCCATTATAAGAAGCTAATTTTCTAGCTCTTTTGATTATTTCTATTTAATTTCCTGATTATATAGGAAGCAGATCCAGTCCTGGATGAAAATAGATGGTCCAGAAATGTGACTTTCTCTCCTAACATAAGGCAAATGTGTGTTTGCATATCAAGGGCTACAGAAAAAAAAACATTGTAAAATTTTGTTCCTAGGTTTAGAATATAACAGTCATTTTGACTTCATAGGTACAAAAATAGTTGCAAAATAGAAAGATAAGAAAATAGTTTGATTTTTAAATAGATTGAAAATATAGAACACAATTAAATTTTTTTTGCCTAGAAAGAGGAGAGCAGAGCAGTTTTTTGAATTTATATAAAAATCCAGTATCTAATTGGCCTTATTGGTTAGACTTCATCACTCCTGAAAAGCCATAACCCATTAATTTAAGTTATGATGAGAGATATAAGGGCAGATATAAATTACTGTTTCAGGAACTGCCCAAAGCCCTATAAAAACTCAAAAATTTAACTTTTGAATATGTGGATGATTCAGTTTAACAACTGAAATGGTGGTGACAAAAAAGAGATGACCATACTATTTATTTTTTGGACTTTTTGTGGTCCATGAGTTAAATTTTCTGAGAAGAGTGAAGGATGATTAAGGAAATTGTCTTGAGTTTGAATGCATGTGCAGCTGGTGTAGCACCCCCAGGCAGTGTGCCTATGCAGTGCTTTATAACTGGGGCCTAGTGCTTGCTTTGTCAAATGATAGCAACATCTACAACCACTTTAAGCCAGTTAATTCAAATCTGTTTCTGATTATTTTTCTTCTTGTATTGCCAAGAAATTATCAATTTTCCTTATATTCTATGCAGTTTCTAACATGTGTCATTCTAAACTTAGTTACCTTTTCCATATATCAGAGAGTATATGTTGTCTAGGACTACTATTAGGTGTCAGGAAAGTCATGACATATTTATTTATTTGAGAGATTTTTATGATAGGGCATGTACACTTGGAGAGAATGAGAGACAGAAATCAAGAAATCACTCCACAGTGGGGATGGCCATGCCACAATCCCTTCTTCTCCATTCTCCTCTTGAGACTTTGGACACATAGACACATGTGCTGATGTAAGTTTTAAGCCATTGGGTCTGGGACTTAAACGATTGTTGACTGCATGAGAGTACAACAACATTACCATTATGCCATCTGCTGGTCCCTTTATCTATCTATGTTTTTCTATGCAAAAATGTGCCCTGACTTTCCACAAAACCTAATTTAACAAAGTGCTACAGACTGGCTTAAGAACAAAACTTCATTTTCTCAGTCCTTCACAAGCTAGAATTCAAGTCAAAGTGTGGGCAGAGTTGATTTTTTTCTGAGGCATCTCTCCTTGACTTGTAGATGACTGTCTTCTCTCTTTATTTTCACATGATCTTCCCTCTGTGGATGTCTCTGCTCATTTTCTCTTTTCATAAGGACAAGAGTCATATTGCATTGGGATGCACCTTAATTACCTCATTTAACCTTATTACTTCTTTAAAAATCTTATTTCCAAATATTGTTATCCTCAGAGGTACTAGGAATTTGGACTTCAGTACATGAATTGGAGGGTGGGTACTATTCCCATGTCTAGAGAGGCACTCAAGCATCCAGACCCAAGGAATACAAAGGACCCCAAATAGAATCAATCTAAGAAGATCTTCCTCAAGGCCCATCTTAGCCAGACTGGCCAAGACCACACATAAAGACAAAATACTAAAACTGACAAGAGAGAAAGGGCAAGTGACTTATAAAGGTCATCCCATCAGGTTAACACCGGACCTCTCAATGGAAACAATGAAAGCAAGGAAAGAATGGGAAGATGTATTTAAAGTGTTAAGAAGGAAATAATTTCAACCGAGATTATTATATCCTGCAAGATTATCCTTCATATGGGAAAAAAAAAGATTAAAATCTTCTCAAACAAAACCTGAAAAAATTTCCCAACACCAGACCAGCCCTTCAAAAAACCCTGAAGAAAATTCTGTTCCAAGAAAACTAAAGAATGAACAGTCAGAAATAAAGGAATAAAAGGCAACCAAGACAATGGTCATCTTAAAGCTCAGGACAAGTCCAGAAATATCGATAATAACATTGAATGTTAATGGATTAAATTCTCCCATCAGGAGACACAGACAGGCTGAATGAATAAAAAAACATAAACCCTCTATATGTTGCCTACAAGAAACACATCTCATGGATAAAGACACACATAAACTAAAAGTGAAGGGCTGGAAAAAGGTATTCCATGCAAATAGGAACCAAAAAGAGCTGGAGTATTGATACTAATTTCTGACAAGAAAGGCTTTAAAACAAAAACTGTTTGAAGAGATAAAGAGGGGCACTATATTGTACTGAAAGGGTTAATCTATCAAGAAGATATAACGCTAATAAATATTTATGCACCTAACATAGGAGCACCCAAATATGCAAAGGAACGTCTGTTAGATCTAAAAGGAGACATATACTGTAACACACTAATTATTGGAGAACTCAACACCCACTATCTCCTCTGGACAGATCATCTACACAAAAAATAAGTAAAGAGGTAAAGGATCTAAATGATACCAGAAATCAAATGTACTCAACAGACATCTATAGAACTTTCCACCCAAAAACCATGAAGATATACTTTTTTCTCACCCCCACACGAAACCTTTTCAAAGATCGACCACATTATAGGGCAAAAAGTAAGCCTCTACAGATTCAAAGGCATAGAAACTGTATTTAGCATCTTCTCTGACCATGATGGAATCAAACTTGATTTTAATTCCAAGAGAAATCCTCAAAAATACATAAATACATGGAAACTAAATAGCCTACCCTTGAATGACTTCATAACTACTGAAGAAATTAAAACTGAAATAAAAAGATTAATGAAGGCCAATGACAATTAGGACACGAGTTTCCATGATCTTTGGGACACTGCAAAAGCAGTCATAAGAGGGAAGTTCATAGCAACTAGTGCACAAAAGAAGTTGTAAATAAGGCAAATAGATCACCTGACATCGTACCTGAGAGAATTAGAAAAGCAACAGCAAATAAATAAATAAATAAAAATCCAAAAAATCTCCAGGAAAAAAGAAATAATAAACATCTGAGCAGAAATAATTGAAGTATAAAATAAACTATACAGAAAATAAATAAAAGCAAAAGCTGATTCTTTGAAAAGATAATTGATACACCACTAGCAGGACTTACTAAGAAGAAGAGAGAAAGGAACTAGGTAAATCAAATTTGAAATGAACCTGGCAATATAACAACAGACATAATAGTAATACAAGCTATATAGCAAACAAGAAAATGTGGATGAGATGGACAAATTCCTGGACTCATGTAATCTACCAAGATTGAGCCAGGAGGATGTAAAAAGTTTGTATAGGCCCATAACTAGCCAGGAGGTGAATCAATAGTAAATAACGTCCCAACAAAGAAAAGTCCTGGTCCTGATGGTTTCACCTCTGAATTCTACAAACCTTTTAAAGAAAAGCGAACCCCATACTTGTAAAATTATTTCTAAAGATCTAAAAGGGTGAAACTCTCCCAAATTCATTTTATGAAGCTCCACCACCCTTATCCACAAAACAGGTAAGGACAGGATAAGGAAGAAAAACTGTAGACAAATATCTCTGATGAATATAGATGCAAAAATTCTCAACAAGATGCTAGCAAATCATACCTAACAACATGTAAAAAAGATTATACATAACAACCAGGTAGGATTTATTCCAGGGATGCAAGTTTGGTTCAACATATGTAAAACCATAAATGTAATACACCATTTAACAGAAAGAAGGAAAGATAAAAACCATATGATTATATCAATTGTTGCAGAAAAAGCATTTGATAGGATACAACAGTCCTTCATTATCAAGACTCTCAGCAAAATTGTCATAGAAGGGTCATTTCTCAACACAATAAAAGCTAACTATGAAAAACCCATAGCGAACATCATACTGAATGGAGAAAAGCTGAAAGCTTTTAAAAACTGGTACAAGGCAAGGATGCCCACTTTCTCCACTCCTTTTCAATACAGTACTGGAAGTCCTCGCCAATGCAATTAGAAACGAGAATAAAATAAAAGGCATTTAAATAGGAAAAGAAGAGGTGAAACTATCTCTATTTGAAGATGACATGATTGTATACCTAAAAGGCCTGATGGTATCCATGAAAAAATTCCTGGAAGTAATACATGAATACAGTAAAGTTGCAGGATACAAAATCAGCATACAGAAATCTATAGCATTTCTATATATGCACAGCAGGCAGACTGAAATAGAATTGAAAAAAGTAATTCCATTTACCATAGTCACTAAAAGTATAAGACAACTAGGAATAAATCTAACCAAAGAAGTTAAAGACTTCCACAAGAAAAACTATGAGAAGCTGAAAAAAAAAA
>NW_006205542.1:5821562-5853332 GCF_000334495.1 Tupaia belangeri chinensis
AGGAAAACCTCTTTAAAAAATGGTCCTGGCTATATATGTGAGATTTTATTTATGAATTCTTCTTCTTTTTTTTTTCTCTTTCTTTCAGTTGTCAGCAGTTGTGTGCACTCACCAGAGAGAGAGAGTGAGAAAGAGAGACATATGGAGAAAACGCCCCCTAACCCCCTAAAAAAGAGGGCTAAGCTGCAATCTCTTCTCCTCCGTTTTTCTATCCTGTTGGGATTTAGGGCACGCACACACACACACACACACACACACACGACTGGTGTGTTTTCAAGCTCCTGGGACTGGGATTTGAACAGAGGTTGACCATGTGGGAATCTGGCTTTCTTAACCACTCAGCAACAGGGCCAACCCTGGATTTCTTTTCTATTCCATTGTTTATATGTTTCTCTAGGAGGTACCTTATAAAATACATTATAAAATACATTTTATTTCTTGAATACACTTTTTAAAACAACATCAAGATAATGGAATAATTTCGCTGGGTGTAGCAGTAATAACCTTTTTTTTTAATTTGGAGGCATTGTTTTAGTAATGTCTAAAATCATTAATTGCTGTTTAAAATAATTAAATTGGACATTTGGTATAACCTTTTAATCTGGAAATTTATAGTCTTTCATTCTGTTAAGTTTTCTTGTAATATCTGAGATGACTTTCTTCTTTTTGTCTTCTATTCTTTTTGAATATATATTATCTATATATATTACTTCATAAACTAACCTTTCCCTTCAATAGTATCTTCTTTCTGGTTTCCATTTCTTTATCTTGCTGCTGATGCTTTGGGATATTTCTGTAATTTTACCTTTTAGTTATTCATTGATATTTTTCCTTTTCTGCTATATGAACTTAATTTTCAAGAACTTTTTGAAAATTACATATTGTACAATGTAGAGTCAATAACTTCTCTCATTTCAGGAAATGAATAATATATTTTTGAAGTTTATTATCCCTCTAAGTTCTCAGTTTCTTTTTTTAATACTGTTTTCATTTTTCTCTTTTTGAGAGGGAAAATGAGAAATCACCCCTTGATGGGGAAGGTCATGCTACAATCCCTTCTCCTCCATTCTTTTCAGGATTTTGGACATGCATGCACACACACCTGGTGTGATTCTCCAACTACTGAGTTTGAGACTCAAAATGGAATGGGAATCTCACGCCTCAGACACCATGTCACCTGCTGGCCCACATACTGTTTTTGTAGTTCCCAGGTTGGTTAGAGGTTTTCCTCAGATGTCTGATAATTCTTGACTGCCTGCTTATGATTAAGAATGGGGGAACAATAAGCTAACTAGAAACTTTGAATATATTTTTCTGGACTGTTAACCTTAAAGATTTTTTTTTTAATTTGCTAAGTGCACATGTGCTCTCTAGAGAGATACAAAGAGGGAAAATTAGACACCCCCCCCCCCACCACCACCACCATCACTTCCTGGGGCAATGGCCATGCCACAATCCCTTCTCATCTATTCTCTTCTCATGATTTGGGGAACACTTGCACACATTCTTGGTGTGTTTCAAGCTGCCAGGTCTGGGACTCAAATCATACATTTGGCCATGTGGGATCCAATGCTTAAACCACCACATTACCTGCTGGCCCTTGAACTTCTTTTTAAAAAAATATTTTTAATTGAGGGAAAAAAAAAGAGTGAGAGCAAGAGTGAGAGTGAGAGCAAGAGAGAGAAAGAGAAGGAGAGAGAAACACTTTACACAGGATCTTGCCACACTAATACTCACTTTTGCAGGCTTCCTGCCAGCCAGGATCATGGGCATGTGTATGTGACTGTTGTGTTCCAGGTAGGCCCCGGATCTGGATCCCTGGTTTTCCCTGTGGCTCCAGCATTGTAGAGCTGTGCCTTACTTGCCTGTGCCATTGAGGCTGGGCCTGAGATTCTTTTAAAGGTTGGGTTTCTCAATCCCATCACAACTAGCATTTAGGGTTAGATAATTCTTTTTTAGGTGGTCCTGTGCCTTGTAGGATCTACAACAGAATTCCCAACTAGATACTACTAGCTTCCTATCCAGTGTGGCACCAAAAATGTGTCCAGACATTGTCAAATATATTGTGGATATGGCAAAGTTGCTCCCAGTTGAGCACTAGGGTACACCATTTCTTAAGAAGAACCCCAAAAACCCTACCTATCCCCTTAGGCCGGTCAGATTCCCAGGTAAAAGTCTTCTTAGCACTGGTCTGATTGATAAAGTTCTGGTTGTCAGATTTCTGAGACTCCAATGGGGGAAGGCTGTTGGTGGTTTTGAATTCATGTTGGTTAGTATGGTCCATTTTTCCCCATCATAAGGAAATGATAACTTGTCCTCCCAGTGCAGTTTCTCTATTTTCTCTCTCCAAAAATAAATTTTTGGTCAGAATTTTTGTGTGGAGGAGTGTCCAGGAGATTTAGAAACATAAATGCCCTTTTACATCTGAATCTTCTTTATTTTAGTCCTCCATCTCTACCTTTCCCACTAAGACCCTCTACCAGAAGTGCCTGATATTGCCTGTCCCTGAACCTTTTGGAAATTCTATGCTGTAAATTTGCATTGGTTTTTAACTTTCTCTGTTACTGGCTTGGGATCTACCTTTTGTTTTGGCTAAGACTTCTTAGATCATCTAAAATTCTGTTGGTGTGATCTGTAGACTATTTGTCGGTATATTTCTTATTAAAAAAAACCCTTAGGGGACCATCAGATGGTGTAATGGTTACGTCACTGGACTTGCATGTAGTCAACCACAGTTCAAGTCCTAGAACCAGTGATTTTAAACTCAAGCTAGGAGGATATGTGTGCATGCCCAAAATTCTGAAAGGAGAACGGAGGAGAAGGGTTTGCCATGTGGCCATCCCTCCTAAGGGGGTGATTTCTTGATTTTTGTCTGTCTCTCCAGTGAGTGCACACACCCAATAGGGAAAAATCTCTTAAAAAAAAAAAAAAGAAACAAAGAAAATGCCTTACTATAATTTCAGGAGGGAGGGTAGTTTAAGTAAAATGTTCTATTTTGTATTTGTAAGAGTTTTGAAATGTGTAAAAAAAAATTTGATCCATTAATTCTATAAGCCTAACTTTAGTCTTGTAAGAGGGAAGTTCTAAGAATTCATTTGTTCAATTTATTTTATTTTTTGTCTTTTGTGTTTAACCTATTTGAGAAAGTCAGGTTATTGATTTGATTTGCATAGTTATCATTTGCATAGTGTAAGGAAATTTGATTAATTATGTATGAAGGTGGTATTAGATATTTTTAAATAATTTAATCTGTTAGATATATGAGTTATTGTACATTATTCAAAGAACGAGTAATAGTGAGGCTTCTATTTTTAGCTGGAAGTTCACAAATAAAATTCTTCTAGTTAATTTTATACTGTTAAGCTGTATTTAAATTTAACAAATTGAGTAATAATCAAAATATAGACATTAACAGTGAAAATTTCTCTCCATGCTTGAAAGCCTGCCCTTTTATCTTCATTCACAGATGGTACTCAATATTTTAATAACCAACAGATGGAAAAAAGAAATAAATATTGAAAAGTATGAAGCAAATCATATTGTTTGAGAACAATTTGAATGCCTATATACAAATATGAGATTATCAAAAGAAAAGCTAATGGAACAGAGATAACATAATTAAGATACAAAAGTTAATGTAAGGCAGACTCATTGTGAAGGTTTGTAGAAGTTTAGGAGTAAAATGAGGTTGGAATAAACTGGAGTGTGAGTAGAAGCCATGGGGTAAATGGATAGAAGAATATTTTTTGAGAATAGGCAGTCCTGGGTTACAGGAAGAATATGGGACACAGGAAAAGACACTTACCAATACATGATGGTTCCAAGGTTTCTGACCTAAGAAAATTTGCAGTTGGTAGTGTAGTTTATTGGACTAGTAATATTGCAGGAAGACTAAAATAACTGTGGGTGGGGGCTAGGCATGAAGAGCTCAATGGCAGAAATAATTTTTGAGGGGTCAGAAGGTGACATGGTGATTAAGGTGTTGAACTCCCACATAGCTGACTACGGATCGAGTCCTGGATCTGGCAGCTTCAAAATCATATTGTGTATGTGCATGTGTGTGTGCCCAAAATTCCAGGAGGAGAATGTAGGAGAAGGGAATGTTGCATTCCCTTGGCAGGGGGAGGGGATGATTTCTCAATTTCCCTCTCACTGTTTCTCTCTTCGGCAAGCATATATGTGCTCTATGGCCATCCTCCACCCCACCCCATTTGAAAAATAGAAAGAAAGAATGAGAATATTTTGAGATACCTGTTGGGCATTTAAATCCAAATATAAAGTGGGATAATATGCCTGGGCTGGCAACAGATACTATTTCAAAACTTGGGAAGGGGTTTGTTGTACTCTATCAGGAAAAGGGAAAAGCACAGTGAGAGGAAAAGGAAGCCTTTATATGATTTCCCAGACCTGATGGCAAATTAATAGCATGTGAAGCCTACAAAAATGTTTAATCTCATAGGATGGACTTAAACTGTATTTCTAATTTATTAGGTAACAGATAATTTGATATAATAGACACATTTTTCTTTATTTAGGGGCTATTTATGAAGCCACTTGTGAGTGTGAGTCCGTCATTAATGCATTGCATAAATTTAGGCAGCACAGCTTGTACCTTTGGTCCAATTTAAAATACTCTTCTCCCTCCTCCTCATACTGGACTCTCACCGGAAGGCACCTCAAACCCATGTGTTTCTAGGTTTTATCTCTTGCCTGGATCTTGTGGTTAATATTCTTGTTAAGTGGTAATTGACCTTTTGCTTGAGGACTTGCAGTGACAGGGAGTACTCACAGCCATAAGGATGCTTATATGATTTTTTAAAATAACTTTAATTATTATAAAGTTTTCCTTATACTAAACTGAAATGTTCTTCCCCGTGTCTTCTAAGCCTGATTTTTATTTTGCTCTAAGACCATCTCAAATATAAATCTTTCAAGTATTTAATGACCATTTGTTTGAATTTTCTGATACACTGTCATAGCTTCACTGTCCAATGTAGCAGGTTTTTCAGTTCTGTCCAGTAGTCTGCTCACATCTGCCATCATATCTTTAAACTGTGATTCCTGAGTAAACCCTGGGATTTTGTATGTACTCGGAGCAGTGCAAATTCAGTCCTACTATCCTTTATCTCTTTTTGAACACTATATTTATATTAATTAAAGCCCAAAATTACTTTGATTTTTTTTAAAAAAGTGAGTTATGTAACAATATTATCTCATATTGGAGCTCAAAATGATTAAAAATCCCCTTATGTACCAGCTGTTAACTATGCCTGTTCTCTTTAGAACAGATACATTTGATTTTTAAAACTTAATTATAGATCCTTGCTGTTATCCTGTGAAATCTGATTTTGTTTATCTGGCCAGTCTTTTCAGCTACTCAAGAATTTTTCAGAGCCTGTTTTTGTCCTCTGGTATGTGACTTGGCATTACTTGAAATTCTGTTAGCAGAGCTGACATTTGTGTTCAAGGCATTTTCATATATGTCCTTTCACTTAGCACTCAATTCCAGGTGCAGTGTTTATGACAGCTCTTCGGATCCCTTTAGGCAGTGTAGCACGAGACAGAGAGGACTGTGGGATTTGAATTTCAGCTCAACCACACTAGCTATTTTGTTTTGGAAAGTTCCATCACAATTTTGCTACTCATTTTACCTTATCTGTGTATAAAAAAAAAAAAAAAAGAAAAAAGAGAATAAAAATAAGTGCCTCATGGGGAGAAAGTAGAATAACTTCTAGAAACCATTGAACATAGTACCTAACATGCTGCATCTTCAGTGTTAGATTTTGGTTTTAGTAATTTATTTCCAAGCAGGAAGGTTGGTCAGGGAACCGAGTAGTTAATCAGGGCTTGGTGATTGGTCTCTGTCAGCATAGAATTTAGTCCACTGCCACTAGATTTAGAAATCACTGGATTTGAACTTTGCTCTTGTCAGTTGCTAGCTAGTTGACAATGAATCTATTACTTAAACTGTCTTCACATCAACTTTTTCATTTATAGAGTGGAGAATTTAGTATTTTATCAAATATCATTAGGAGAATTCAGTGAATAATGAGCACAAATCCTGTAATGTCTGGTTCTACAAATGAATATCTTCTATTGCCCCCCTTTTTTCCCTTTTAAACTACCCCCTCACTAAACTCATGAAGTTTAAATGAGATAAGTAGGAAAAGCACTTAGTCTATAGTATGAGTCATAGAATGCATTCACTAAATCAGAAGCTGATTTTACATTTTATGCCTGTAGGATTCAGGGAAATCAGAAAATATTTCTGAGTGCTTTCCATTTTGTATAATTAATAAACACAAAGACATAATTTGTACTTTTGATTCCATTTCAAAGTGATTTAATTTTAATTATTATGTGTTCTAAAATTTAAATGTTTTACAATTTTTATTTATTTATTGTTAATGTTTATATCTTTCTTGAGAGTGGAAGAGAGAAAATGCAGGGAGAAAAAGACAAGCATCCTCAGTAGGATCTCACTCCACAATTTCCCCCAGACTTCCAGCCAGCCAGGATCCTGGGCACACATACCTGATGTTTACAGGTCAACTAGGGACCCGAGCTCATAATCTTGCATATGGATAAAGTATTACTTGAGTAGCATATTACAACTGCACCATCAAACTGGCTCTAAATGCTTAAATTTTCAAAAACATGGGGGCCAGCAGGTAGCACAGTGGTTGAGGTACTGACTCCCATGTTGTTGACCGTGGTTTGAGTCCTGGACCCATTGTCTTGAAACTCATGCCAAGCACATGTATGTGTGTGGCCAAAATCCTGAAAGGAGAAAGGAGAAGGGATTGTGGCATGACCATCTCCCTTGGGAGTGGGGGTGATTTCTTACTTTCTGTCGTTCTGTCTCTCTAGCAAGCTCACAGGCCCTACTGCAAAATTCTCTTAAAAATGTTTAAATATATTGGGACCAGCAGTTAGCATAATGACTACATTTCTGGACTCCCATGTAGTTGACTGTGGTTCACGTCCCGGACCCAGTGGCTTAAAAACTCACGCTGGGCACGTGTGCATGCATGCCCAAGATCCCAAGAGGAGAATGGAGGAGAAGGGATTGTGGCATGGCCATCTCCCCTGGGGGGGTGATTTCTTGCTTTCTGTCTCTCTGTCTCTGTCTGGCGAGCTCATGCGCCCTATGGCCAAAACCTCTCCCCCCCCAAAAAAAGGCATAAAAATGTTTAAATATATGAAACAATTTGAGATAGTAGAATCAGGTAATATTTAGTCTATACAGATCCTACAGAAGTGGAAGAAGGAGCATCATTGACTAGTAGTCAGAAAAGATTTATGAAGAATCTTAAGTATGTGCTGTAAAAGTGGGTGAGGTTTGAAGAATTATATTAGAAGAATCTATGAAGAATAAGAAAGGAGAATGCTGTGCAGATACATTGAGGCAGCCACCAAGTTATGAATTGATTGGTGGAGTGAAAATACCTGAAAGGGAATTTAAACCTTTATTATTTAAATATGTACCCCAAAAGACTGATGTTTACTAAATAAAGTAATAGTTATACATATCTTCATTTATAATTATGACATTTAAACGTTTTAAAAATGTTATGCTCTACCAGGGCAGAGAACTTCAAGGAAACATGTCTAGTTCTTTCTCAGGCATTAAGCCCGGGCAGCGGCAAGGATGAATTGAACAGTATCACTTATACTGTATTGAGTATTGACTATGTACTGAGCACCATCCTGCGTGTAAATGGAATGCTTACAAGAACACCACGAGGGTGGTGACAATCAATAGTTAACTGAGGCTCAGAGAGTTTAAATAACTTACTTGAGGTCACTGGATTATGTGATGAGCTGAGATAGTTGGGCTTGAGAGACTCTGTTCTCAGATAGGTAGATGTGGAAGGACTCACTGAAAACCAGAGAAGAGAGATCATGGAGAAAAAATAAAGTTTGAGTGACTGTTGGGGTTGATTGAAGGTCAGTATCTAACTCCGGATTTCGGATCAAGTCTTTAATCTAATAGTAATGGTGTAATTTTTTGACATAGGCAATGAGTGGCCCTTCGGGATTTTTGCTTCCTATTATCTATACTATCTTCTGTGTTCATATTTACACTGTAGTTCAGATGGGAGAGCACACAAAACATTCACAGAGCCAGGTTGTCCTGTATGTTGTCCTAATTCTCAAAGCTTACTATTTGTGGCTGAAACCCCTCGAAGATGTAATTCAGTCCTCTCATTTTCTGACATTTCTTGAGTTTTTCACTTCTGCACTAATTTCCTTGCCTTCCCTCTCTGCCTGCTGAGTCTCAGGCATCATGTTGAGCATTTGAGCGGCATGTCAGTGCTGCACAGGAGTCTACCAAGTTGCTTATAGACAGCCTGTCATTAGGGTGTCTTGAAAAAGAGTCCCTTAGGGTTGGGAAAGTCTGTGTGGGGATAGAATGGACTGCATGGCACCATCTGTAATCAGAGTTTGAAAAGCAATGGTTAAAGGAAAAGCGAACTTTTCCCTTGAACTCAGCTAACTGCTGAATAAATACTGTCTTCAGGTGAGACAATGAGGCTATAGACTGGCTTTAATCTCACTGCATGTAAGAAAAACAAAAACAGTGAGATCAGTCAAGACAAAGCAAAATGTAAGCAAACAAGAAAAGACAAGAAAAATCTATCTCTGTTCTGTATTTGAGAGAATCTTGTGAACGAAGGCATTATTAACACAGGAGAAAAAGAGCAGAACATTAACACTAACTTACTGATAAGGCTAGCACTTTGATTTGTAATATTGTCTTGCTGCTTTTTGTTTTTCTGCTTTGGTCTTCTTTTTTTTTTTTTTTTTTTTTTGTTTTTGTTTTTTTTTTTTTTTTTTTTTTTTTTTTTTGAGAGGTTTTTGCTGTAGGGCACTTGCGCTTGCCAGAAAGACTGAGAGAGATAGAGAGACAGAAAGTGAGAAATCACCCCCCCGGGGGATGGCCACACTGCAATCCCTTCTCCTCCGTTCTCCTCGTGGGATCTTGGGCACACGTGCACACGCACCCAGCATGAGTTTTAAGCCACCAGGTCCGGGACTCGAACCGCGGTTGACTACATGGGAGTCCAGTGACATAGCCATTACACTAACAGCTGGTCCCTGCTTTGGTCTTCTTAATATGAAGACATGCCTACAGTAATTTTCTAGGACTATTTGACAAAAATGGAACAGTACACATGGTTAATTTTATTGATCCTTGGAAATCTGAATAATCAATGAGTTTATAATGGGTTTATGAATTTATAACATTGTAAAATTTTTACTAAAAAGTGGGTTATTGATGATCATGTAATAATAGTAATAGATTCATACTGACATGGCATTAGTTTAAGACAGTTTTAGTTTTACAACCTGGTGTCATTGGTAATTAATTAACAGCCAAAGTTGTGAAGAAGCCTTTAGATACTTTCCTCAGAGGGATGCTCATTATATGCTGTGGCAAGATTTGGATGAAACAGTTGGTATTTTAGCAGTCATTTGCCTGAAATCTACATCTGATAGAAAGCTCTCACAAATCTTACAAGGGATGTATGGCTTTTGTATAGTCAAAATACAAAGGATAGAAATAGCATGCAGTTTACTAGTGTTGGCAAGGGCAAAGGGAAGCTGTGTATACTGGTAATTGAAACGTAAACTGGTACAGCCATTATGGAAATTAATACAAAGGTTTCTCAGAAGATTAAAAATCGAACTACCATACAACCCAGTAATATCACTTCTGCATACATAGCTAAGAAATGAAATTGCTATGGTGATGATGTATCTATGCCTCCATATTTATTCCTGTATTATTCATAACTGCTAGGATATGTAAACCAACTAAGTGACCAGCAGTAGATACATGTATTAAAAAATGTGGTAGAAATATATATAAAATGAAATAATATTCAGCTATCAAAAGAAGAAAATCCTACCATTTGTGACAATATGATGAACTTGCTGGACATTATGTTAAGATGAATGAGCTAGATACAGAAAGACAAATACTGGATGATTTCAGTTATATGTAGAATCTAAAAACATTGATCTCGTATAAGCAGAAACTAGAACAGTAGTTGCCAGAGGCTAGTGGATGGGAAAAATGGGAAGATGTCAGTCAAACAGTACACATTTTTAGTGATAATATGAATAAATTCTGGGACTCTAATGTACAGCTTGGTAATTATAGTTAATGATAATGTATAATATTGTTTACTTGAAATTGGATAAGAGGGTGGATTTTAAGTATCCTCATCACACACACATGTAAAAAATACTAATTATGGGTGGTGATGAATTTATTAATGTGTACTTACATAATACATACATATATCAGTCACTTTGTATACCTTAAATTATTTTTCAACTAAATATTAAAAATAGCACACAGATGGTATCATTTCATAGCATACATTAATCATGACATGCATTTTAAAACAATAGTGTATGCTCATTGAAGAATTTTGTAAAATACATGAAGCTAAAGAAAATAAAACTCACTGCTAGTCTTTTTAAAAAATGCTAATAGTTGGTAACCAGCAGTTAGCATAATGGCTATGTCTCTGGACTTCCACGTAGTCGACCGTGGTTCGCGTCCCGGACCCAGTGGCTTAAAACTCACGCTAAGCACATGTGCGTGCTTGCCCAAGATCCCGAGAGGAGAATGGAGGAGAAGGGATTGTGGCGTGACCATCTCCCCTGGGGGGTGATTTCTCGCTTTCTGTCTCTATGTCTCACTCTCTGTCTGGTGAGCGCACACGCCCTATAGCGAAAAAACAAAACAAAACCTCTCAAAAAAAAAAATGCTAATAGCTATATATTCTGTAAGAAAAACAATTAGTACCTTCCTGCTGTACATACTACTTTATAATCACTTTCTTTCCACTTGCAATTTACCAAGAATTCTTTTATGCCACAAGATGTTTATATTCAGCATGCTTTTTTGTTGTATTTATTTTTGTTTTATTTTAAATTTTAAAGCTCAACGTCTTTTATTTTCATCAAAAATACAGAAAATGCATAAATATTTTGATGCAATTTTTTAGAGGTAGACACCTGTGAAATCACCATCCAGATGAAGATAGAAAATCATTACAACACCTCAGAGGGCTTGCTCATGTTTCTTGCTAGTCAATTCTTTCCATTCTATATTCCAGAGGTAATCATTAGTCAGATTTTTATTACTATATATTAGGTTTTTTTCTTTTTCTTAAAAAAAAAACTTATTCTGGCACCAGCAGATGGCATAATGGTTATATTGCTGGACTTCTATGTAGTCGACTGAAATTCAAGTCCTGGACCTGGCGACTTAAAACTTATGCCGGTCATGGGTGTGTGCACACCCCAAAATCCCAAGAGAATGGAGGAGAAGGGATTGAGGCATGGACATGCCCCTTCAGGGGCGATTTCTCACTTTCTGTCTCTCTGGCAAGCACACATGGCCTAAAGCAAAAACAAACAAACAACAACAAAAAATAAAAACAAAACACAAACTCTCTAAAAAGAAAAAAAAAAAAGTACAAACAGCAAGACATAATGTTCTAATTTCTGTGTTTTCTGGCTCAGCATGATGCTTGTGAGTTCATCCATGTTGGTGATTGTCTGCACTTCCTCTTTCTGCTGTGTTAGATATGTTGTATGAATGAACCACACGGTTTATTCTATCCTTGATGAACATCTGGATTATTTCCATGTCATGATTATTATGCACAGAGTTGCCATAAGCAACTTGTACATGTCCTTTGGTGAATATATGGAATCATTACTGTAGCGCATGTACCTAGAAGTGAAACTGCTGTGTCATAGAGTAGGTCTGTGTTTAACTTTGGTGAACACTGCCAAACACTTCCCCAAAGTGGCTGCACAAATGTGCACTTCCACGAGAAGTAGATGAGAGTTCTAGTTGCTCTTTACCACCCTCAGCTCTTGGAATTGCTAGTCCCTTTAATCTCAGTCATTTTAATGAGGGCTCTGGTCTCAAATTTCTTTTCCCCCAAAGTAGAGCATCTTTTTTTCATCAGCTTATTGGGCATTTGAGTATTTTGAAATGCCTTTTAAACTTTTGCCCATTTGAAAAATCTGTTGGTCTTTTTACTTTGTAAAAGTATTTTATATGTCGGATAACACTCCTTTGACAGATGTGTGTTTTGCCAACACTTTTCCCAGTTTGTGACTTGCCCAATCACTCTCTTAATGATATGTTTTGATTATATATACTTTAATGACTATGCAGAAGTCCAACATAAAAACACAGCATAACTTTAAAAATAATGTAAGTAGCACTATTTGGTGGTGGCGATCATTTCACATAGTAACTCACCCCCCCATCCCCCCAACATGTTTCTATTTTTATATCAGGATTCTTGAAAGTTTCTATTAACATTGTTACCCTCTACATAGAAATGATAAATACTTAAGTTTTAGTTTGATACTCTTTCTTACCCCTTTTTATACACTGGGAGGCTAGTCACACCACAATTTCTTCTCTATTCTTCTTTTGAGATTTTGAAAACTCATGCACATGTGCCTGGTGTGTCTTTCAAGTTGCTAGGCCCCAACTTAAACTGTGCCGTTGACCATGTGAGATCCAGCCACCTTAGCCATCATGCTACCAGCTGGATCTATTTTTTTAAGAGAGATTTTTTTTGCAATAGGATGTATGCGCTCATGGGAGAAACAGAGAGAGACAGAAGGTGAGAAATCACCCACCCTCCTACCAGGGAGGATAACGATGCCGCAGTCTTTTCTCCTCTCAGGATTTTAGGTATGTATGCACACATGCCCAGCCTGAGTTTGAAACTGCTGGTCTAAGACTCGAATCATGGTTGACTATATGGGAGTCCAGCAACATAACCATTATGCCATCTGCTAGTCCCCCAGCTGGCCTTATTTAAAATTAAAAATTTTCCAGGGCCAGCAGGTGGTGTGGTGGTTAATGTGTTGAACTTCCACATGGCCAACCACAGTTTGAGTCTAGGACCTAGTGGCTTACTTTCTCACTTTCTCTCTTTTTCTCTCTCTCTAGTGAGCACATGTGCCCTACAGCAAACTTAAATAATAATAATGATAAATAAGTAAAAACACATACACAAATACATTTTTTATCCAGAGAATGTTTTGCATTTGCACGTGTGACAGAGACAGAAAGTGCCTCTCAGTGAGGTGTAGTCATGCTGCAATCCTTTTTCCTATATTCTTGGCATGTTTTCTTAAGTTGCTGTGGCCAAGATTTGAACTGTAGTTTGCTATGTGGGATCCAGTTCCCTCCATGTAGCATTTTACTTCTATGGGACTGGCCACATTCAGCACATCTCTTTTATAAGTCTTCTATTTCTTCATTTTTTAAAAGGTTATTTATTCATTTCTTCAGGGAGGGAGAAAGAAGAGAAGAGAAGAGAAGAGAAGAGAAGAGAAGAGAGAGAGAGAGAGAGAGAGAGAGAAAGAGAGAGAGAGACCCTAGAAGCTCTTCACCCTACAATCCACTCCAAGCCTTACTGGCTTGGACCATTGGCAGGTACATACCTAGCATGTTCAGGAATGACCAGGAAGTAATCCCCATGTGGATGCAGTCACCACCATCTGGCCCCTGTTTTCTCAGGTCTTTACTTGAGTAATAATGTTCATAGATAGACACTGGGTGCTGAAGAATGAGTCTGGAAACAAAGCTTCTATATTAATTTTTTCAGATTAGCTCAGATAATTAATCATGGAGACATTTTAAAGGCCCTAAATCAACTCAGATACACAAATAACTAGTAAGGCCACTTTCCCCATAAAATAACACAAACTTTGTAGAATGGCTTACTTTGTCCGTAATTACCAGTGCTCTCTATCTCTCTCTCTCTCTCAATTAGAAACAAAACCTGGAATTCATGCTCTTACTATGGCCTCCACAGCCTGTGTTTTGTGCTTCTCCAATTCATCTTATATGGCTTTCTCCTCGCTCGCCAACCACACAGGCATCTTTTGGTTATTCACGCAAAACAAGCTTGCTCCTGCCTCAGAACCTCTGCATTTAAAAATGCCTCCACGAGAACAATAAAGGGCCTGCCATTTCACTCTTTATAAAATCATTTGGTCTCAGTTCAATGATCACCTTCTTAGAAAGGAATCATTTCCTGATGATATTATTTAAAGGTCCTCCCTCCCCCTGCCATCATATTACTTTACTTCTTTCATAGCTCTTATCACTATAAGAGTTGATCATGTTTATTAATTTGTTTAATAGTTTATGATATGCTCCTCACTTTTAGAGTTCGACTTTAGGGACCATGTCTATCTCATCTCCTACTGGGTCCTTGCTGTTTACAATTTGACTGTCATACACGGTGGGCCCTGATCGTTTTAATTGATGGACTTGAATGAAAAACATCTGAGACAACAAGGTCAACAAGTG
Source organism: Tupaia belangeri chinensis (assembly GCF_000334495.1). Lineage (NCBI taxonomy): Eukaryota > Metazoa > Chordata > Mammalia > Scandentia > Tupaiidae > Tupaia > Tupaia belangeri. The sequence goes on from NW_006205542.1 coordinate 5,835,940, forward strand.
AAAACTACTGCTTTCAGATCATTCTAAATTGCTAATTAGTAACTTTTCTTTGAATTGATATTTAGCTGTGTCTGAAGAAGACACAGAGAAATAAAGAAGGCAAGAGTTCCATCTCCAAGATTCCCCTTCGAAGGGAACATGAACTAAAAACGTTGTGCTACCTGTACTGACATCTTGCTGAAGGTCTGATTTTATTTCTGTGGTGTGTAAATGTAACATGAACTGTTCCCAAAAAGAAGTTATTTTGAAAAAGTAAATAATATAGATGATGTTTCTTTGTTTTATCTTATTGTTAGTGCTCCTAGAGCTTTCTAGGTCTGTTTATTAAAGACAGTACTTCTCACATTTTCTAAAAACAAGATTGTCGTTCAAAAGAGCATTAGTAGCTTTGATCATACTATTTTCCCTAAATACGGGTAAGTGTAAACTGGCCATATGAGTATTCTCAATATTGGAAAAATATATTGGATAGTTTAATGATAATTATATTAAAAATGGACATGTTGGGACCAGCAGTTAGCATAATGGCTATGTTGCTGGACTCCCACGTTGTCGACCACGGTTTGAGTCCCGGACCTGGTGGCTTAAACTCACGCCGGGTGCGTGTGTGTGCGTGCCCAAGATCCTGAGAGGAGAATGGAGGAGAAGGGGTTGTGGCATGACCATCCCCCCTAGGGGGTGATTTCTCGCTTTCTGTCTCTATGTCTCTCTCTGTCTGGCAAGTGCACGTGCCCTATAGCAAAAACCTCTCAAAAAAAAAAAAAAGGAAAAAATGTATATGTTAAGGAGAGCAAAGTTGGAGAACTATTAGCACTTGTTTTCAAGACATCGTAAAGCTACAGTGATGATGACCACATGGAAGGCTGGCTGCATAGTGAGCAGTTAAACACTGCAGAGAAAGGTGGATCCTACAAGGCTAACTAGGGTTTGAGTCCCAGTGTGATGACTTGAAAAACGTGCCAAACTTCCAAACTTACGTGTACATACGCAAGGTCCTGATGGGATGACAAATCAGAGAAAAAAGATTGCAGTGGGATCAGTCCCCTATGTGTTTGTTTGTTTGTTTGCTTGTTTGTTTTTTTCTCTCTCATGCATGTGCATGTGAATTCTGGGTAGGGGGAAGAGAGAAAGAAATCAGTCACCAATAGCTCAGTGTAACAAAATCGTCCAGAAATAGACACAACATGTATACTAACAGTAGATTTTTTACTAAGGTACAAAAGTAATTAAGAAAGAACAGTATTAATATATTTTTTGGGGGAGAGATTTTTGCTATAGGGCATGTGAGCTTATGGGAGAGAGAGATATAGGGACAGAAAGTGAGAAATCACCTCCCAGGGGAAATGACCATGCTGCAATCCCTTCTATTCTATTTTCCTCTTGGAATTTTGGGCACACAAGCACATGTGACTGGCATTAATTTTACGCCACCAGGTCTGGGACTCAAACCATGGTTCACTACAAGGGATTCCAGTGACATAACCATTATGCCATCTACTGGTCCTAGTAGTTTGTATTTTAAGGAAATAATATTGAAATAATAGGGGCCATTGGGCAAAAAATTTAAAAAATAGGAGAAGAGTTGATTCATACCTTAAGCAATGTACAAAAATTAACTGAAAAAGAATAATAAAATTAAACATAAAATTTTAAAGTATAAAACTTGTAGAATAAAACATAGGTGAAAACTTTTGTAACCTTGAGTTAGGTAAAGATTTTTTTTTTAAAGATACAACACTAGTCTTGACATGCCACCAAATGAAGAAATAAACAACATTCAAAGCCTTATAAGCCACACACACTAAAAAAGATACAACACTAAAAGCATGATTTACAAAATTACCAGTTAATAAATTTGACTTTATCAAACTTTAAAAAAGTTTCTGCTCTTCAAAATACATTGTTAATAGAATATAATGACGAGCCACATGCTTGAATAAAATATTTGCAAATCTTGTATCTGATAAAGGTCTTGCCTCCAGAATTAATTAAAAATTCTTGAATTCAATAATAAGAAAACAAAAAAACAACTTAATTAAAAAATAGGAAATATATTTGAAAAGATACTTCATCAAAGGAGAATCGCAAGTGGCAAATAAACACACACAAAAATGCCCAGCATCATTAATTGTTAAAGAAATGCAAATTAAATTTATAATGATATACTGCTTACACACCTTTTAGGCTGGATACAATGAAAAGATGAACTGTAACAAGTATTGGCAAGAATATGAGAAGCTGGAACTATTATTAACTGCTGGTAGAAGGGTAAAATAGTACAACTACTTTGAAAAACAGTTTAGCAGCTTCTTAAATAGTTAAATATATACACATTGTTTGAGCTATCTAATCCGCTTCCAGGTATTTTAAAGAGAAATTAGAATTCTCAGCCATACAAAGACTTGCACATGCATGTATGTAGCAACCTTATTTGGAATAATTCCAAACTGGGAACAACTCAAATCTTTGTCAAAAAGAGAATGTATAAACACACTGTGATTATGTGTGTGTGTGTGTGTGTGTGTGTGTGTATATATATATATATATATATATATATATACACATACATATATATATATGTATAATGATATAATTCTTAACTCCACTCAGCAATAAAAAGAACAGATTGTGAGACATACTGTATCATAAAAGAATCTGAAAATAATCATGCTGAGTGAAAGAGCTAGCCAAAAAAGAACACATACTATATGCTTCTATTTATACGTAATTTTAGAAAACACAACCTAACCTATAATGACAGACAGCTGATTAGTAGTTGACTGGACTGGGGATAGGGCAGGAAAGAGACAGGAGGGCAGAATTAAAAAAGGGATGAGGAAAGTTTTCGAGATAAAGAATGTAGTCATTATCTTGATTGTGGTAATGGCTTCAGAGATCTATACATATGTCAAAGCTTGTCAAATTGTGCACTTTAAATATGTTCAGTTGATTGTACATGGATTATATCTCAATAATCTTCTTAAAGTAAAATTAGTGATGTTTTAGAGTTTATTTCTTCCATGAATGAGAGAGACAGCACCCAAATGGGTCCTGACACCCTGATGCACCTGCTCTTTCAGTGAGCTACAGACTGTGGGCAAGTGTGTGCCCCATTTATTCTTAGGGGGGTCTTTGGAAGTGAACCTGGAACCTTCCCATGTTGTTCATTCTTCCAGAGCACCACCTTTCACCTTAGTGCCACCATCCAGTGTCCTGTGGTAGTGTTTTAGAACAGGGGTTCCCAAACCCTGGACCACTAATACTGGTCTGTGATCTGTTTAGGAACTGGGTCAGGAAGCATGAGATGAGGGTGAGTAAAGTGAGCAAAGCTTCATTTGTATGTATAGCCCATCACTCACATTACCACTTGAGTTCCACCTCCTCAGATCAGTGGCAGAATTAGATTCTTATAGTAGCATGAACCTTATTGGGAATGCACATATGAAGGATCTAGGTCATGCTCTCTTTAAGAAAATCTAATGCCTATTGAGCTGAGGTGGAGTTGAGGCAGTGAGGGTAGTGCTAGGGAATGCTTACAAAAACTGCGTTATGCTGAAGTGTGGCATAGGATTGGCAGCTCAGCCAAACATCTCCAGTAGGTCTGCCCAATTCTTGTGCTCATCAGCATTAGTTCCTCCCACTGTGCTCCACATTCTTCTGCTATAGTGAAATGCCAAGTTCTGCAGGCGTCAAAGCTGCATGGACTATGTGTAAACTCAAAGCAGAAAAAGGGCAACCTTCTCTTCCATTTATGTTCATAGCTGTTGGAGAGTTGCCCAAACTACCCATGAGTGATATTTTTCAGGGTTCACCCAAAACAGCTGTCTCAATGTTAATTTATGACCTCTGCCCCTTTGTCTCTTCTGTTTAAAAGCATTAATGGCACAAAGAGGTGTGGTATTATCTGTTGAAGATATTTTGTAGTTTTATCAACAGTACTAGGGAGAAATGTTCAAATGTTCACCTGTTGAAATATCCATTTTGTAAGACAAATAATAATGTGATTGAATGTATGGAAGAAACCGAAATGAAAAAAATTAAAAAAAATTAATTAAAAAAACTTTTTAGTTTTTTTTTTTTCTTTTTTTGGAGAGGTTTTTGCTATAGGGCACATGCGCTTGCCAGAAAGACAGAGAGAGACAGAGAGATAGATAGCGAGAAATCACCCCCCTGGGGTATGGGCATGCTGCAATCCCTTCTCCTCCATTCTCCTCTTGGGATCTTGGGCACGCACACACACGTGCCTGGCGTGAGTTTAAGCCACCGGGTCCAGGACTAGAACCGTGGTCCACTACATGGGAGTCCAGTGACATAGCCATTATGCTAACTGCTGGTCCCCAAACTTTTTAGTTTTGTTTTCTACTGTCCCCAAGACAAAGGTCTAAATCCTTTTAACAAGATACAAGAGCCACATAATCTAAACTCTATTGACCCCCACTTTGGCCTTACCAAAGTTGAGGCTCTCCAAAGGATCCTCAGAGGTTTTGCATAATTTAATTGATCCATCCTTTGCACTACTCCTGCTTGGTTAAATCTCAGTTTAATTGTCTGTTTCCCAGAGAAGGTTTCTTTGACTTACTTCTTTGGTCTGAGTTCCTTTGGGCTGCTATAACAAAAGAACTTAGAATAGTAATTTTTTTTTTTTTTTTGAGAGTTTTTTGTTATAGGGCACGTGCACTCGCCAGAAAGACAGAAGGAAAAAGAGAGACAGAAAGTGAGAAACCTCCCCCCGGGGGGTATGGCCACACTACAATCCCTTCTCCTCCTCCTCCTCTCAGGATCTTGGGCACATACCCACATGTGCCTGGCCTGAGTTTAAGCCACCAGGTCTGGGACTTGAACCAAGGTCAACTACATGGGAGTCCAGTGACATAGTCGTTACACCAACTGTTGGTCCCTAGAGTGGTAATTTATAAACAACAGTTTATTGACCATCATTCTGGATGCTGAGAATTTCCATAACCAAGGTAGCAGCAGATTTGGTGTCTGGTAAGGGATTGCTTTTGCTTCAAAGGTGGTGCCTTTTTGCTGTTTCTTTTTCACATGGTAGAAGGAACCAGTTACCTCCCTCAAGTCTCTTTTTTTAAGGACACTAATACCATTCAAGAGTATAGAGTCCTCACAATTTAATCATTTCCCATAGGCATCATCTTTTGATACTATCACATTTGGTATTAATTTCTAACAATTTTCATTTTGAGGGGAGACCAACATTTAGACCATAGAAACCTCATTGGATGTTCTACTGTACCTTCTAGTTCCTCACACATTGATCAACTTACCTCAAAGTGTAGTGCCTCGCTTGTGTGTCAGATTTTAGTTTCAGTAGCCCTGTAACAATCCTCCTCTCACTTCTGTATTCTGTATGCAGATGTTTATAGCAGCTTTATCCATAATTGCGGAAACTTGGAAATGAGTACCATGTCTTTCAGTAGGTGATGGATAACACTGAAACAGTGGAATGTACTTAGTGCTAAAAGGAATTGATCTATCAAGCCACAAAAAGGCAGAGAGAAAAGTTAAATGCTTATTACAAAGTAAGAGAAGCCAATTGCAAGATGCCACCTACTGTATGACTCCAACTACATGACATCCTGGAGATGGTCAGACCATGGGGACAGTAAAAAGGTCAGTGATTTCCAGGGATTGAGGGGAGAGAGGGTTGAATAGGTAGAGCACAGATAATTTTTAAAGTAGTGAACTGCTTTGTATGATGCTATAATAGAGGACAAATATCTAAATCCATAGAATGTACCACACCAAGGTTAAATCCTAAGGTAAACTATGTTTGGATGATAATAATATGTCAGGTTAAATTCATTTATTGGAACAAGTCTAGCAGGAGATGTTTATGGTGAGGGAGGCTATGTACATGTAGGGGTAGGCAGTATATTGGAAATCTCCGTACTTTCAGCACAACTTTGCTGTGAACTTAAAAATTCTCTAAAAGTATTAAAGACACACACACACACACACACACACACACACACACACACACACTATAGGATGTTCTCACAGAGAGATACTAATTAACCATGGTAGACCTATACCTTTGCAAAAGTAACCAGAAGTGCCCAGACACCAACTGACTTGTTTAGTTTCTAGGCAGGGAAGCCAATGCTCGGCTGTCTTTGGTTAGGACTTTGGGATTGTTAGGCTGTTTAAAATTACTTATCTACTGGAAAGGCCCTGAGCTCTGTAATCTGTGCTGTTCCCTTTACCATGGTGTTTTCCCCAAATTGCATGACTCAGTTTGATACACTCTATTCTGTTTAGTCTTTGCACAATTCATTTCAAGGCTGTCAGCCCCTTCTGCTCCTCCTCACAATTAATGACCGCTCCTTCCCTTGATTTCTGCACTTCTTTTTCCACTTGCCTATTACCACTGCCTCTCCTTCAGGGTTCAATGACATGCCCCCTGGTTCTTTCATTTCTATTTTATACTTGCTTTTGTCAGCCCATGTTCCCACAGAGAACTTACTGTCATTTTTATAGAGACTCTGGCCATGGCTCTTATCTATTTTCCTATCAAAGGCTTTAGAATCCTTGGGGATCTCAGAGGCTGAGTGGGGAAAGCAGCTGTGGAAAATGCTACTTCAGCTTCACAGGTCAGGACCCTTGTCTGTGTGCCTACTGGGATCTCTACATCGATCTTCCCAGTTCTACCTACACACACACTAGCAGTCATGCTGGGCTCTAATTTTGAGGATAATGGGCACTAACAGAAAAAAGCATCTGCATCAAATCCTTCCTTCCTGCTGCCACATAAATTTGAACAAAGTGGAGGAAGCTAGGCCCTGGTCACCAGAAAGTAATTTGGATTGATCTGTTTTCATAAAACACATTCGGTGCTACATCACTTTTTATTTTTAATATTCACTGTCAGGATATGATACTTATGCCAATTAAGAATACAAAAATTAAATTTGTCTTGAGTTATTTCATTTTTCCCACAGGTATTTTTCTAGAGCAATTAACATATAAGAGTGAAAAAGACTTGGAAAGTTACACATTTCTTTCTCCTTTCTTGAAATGAATCACGCAATCTAATTTGAACACCAACTTTAAGAAATCACATGCTGTTTCTACTTGATGTTATATCAGAGCTTTGCTGCTTCTCCTTGTTGGCCACCTCTGTTGTCATGGCAACGGTCGTGCTTACACAGATGCAGCAATGCATTTGCTGAGCAGAAAGATCATGCCATTGTTTATGAGAACAATTACTTAAGAACAGGTGTCATGAACATAAGAATCATTGTTAAACTTGTTAGAAAAAGGGCAAACTAGAACATTGCTATCACATAAGATACCATATGAGGAAACTAGTGAAAGGAAAATAGTGTAAGCATATAATACACGTAAGCATACAGAGCTTTTCATGGGCTGAGTTAGTATAAACATGGTAATGCCTGGAATATAAGCACAGGGTCATTGACACTGAGCCCTAGAAGGGGCTTTAGAAATAATCTAGTGTGAACTCTTTCTTTTTTTTTTTTTTGGAGAGGTTTTCACTATAGGGTGCGTGCGCTCGCCAGACAGACAGAGAGAGACATAGAGACAGAAAACGAGAAATCACCCCCCAGAAGGGATGGTCACACCGCAATCCCTTCTCCTCCATTCTCCTCTCGGGATCTTGGGCATGCACGCACACATGTCCGGTGTGAGTTTTAAGCCACCGGGTCTGGGACGCGAACCGCAGTTGACTACATGGGAGTCCAGCGACATAGCCATTATGCTAACAGCTGGTTCCCTAGTGTGAACTCTTAAGTTGTTCTAAAAAACAAAAAATACTATCCCTCAGCAAGCTGCATATATATAATTTCTTGTGGAAAATTAATGAACGCTACCATTTATGTTGTGATCAGGAGAAATGCGGAGCACATGTAAGTGGACATCATGTGGTTTAAAATACACCTTATTAATAAAATAAATATATTTTCTCATAATATCTGAGGAGCTTCTGATTGGAGTACTTGATTTTATGGTAATGCACTATTATATCTAGGGAGGTAATCCCAATTGAGCAAAGTAAGTTTTTAATACATTTTTTTCTTGCATATATGAGATAACTAATTATTTCTCACTGAAAATGAAGGTGAAGTTGAGTCAAATTATGTTATTCCGGAAGGTTAAAAAATGATTCTGAACTAAAGAGCTGTTGCTGATAGCCCTCTAAACTCTCTTATTCATTCTTAAAACATTGTCTAATAAAATTGTCCTTTTAGAATTACCTGAAAATAAATGGGCAGGGTAAGAGTTTTCCAATTTCAAGAAAAGTCTGAATAGTTTGTCAGCCAATAGTAAGTCTAAATTATGTTATTCCGGAAGGTTAAAAAATGATTCTGAACTAAAGAGCTGTTGCTGATAGCCCTCTAAACTCTCTTATTCATTCTTAAAACATTGTCTAATAAAATTGTCCTTTTAGAATTACCTGAAAATAAATGGGCAGGGTAAGAGTTTTCCAATTTCAAGAAAAGTCTGAATAGTTTGTCAGCCAATAGTAAGTCTGCCCTCCGCTTTAATTTCAAGAGAACTCTGAATAGTTTGTCAGCCAATAGTAAGTCTGCCTTCCGCTTTAATCATTTTCCTGAAATGCCTTGGTATCTCTCTTCTTGCAATGTGATTCTTTTTTTTTTTAAATTAATTAATTTATTTTTGTATATACATTCAATCACATTGTTCAGCTTACAATGTGAGCATTTCAATATGTGAACTTTCTCCCTAGTCCCGTTGATCAAAATATCTTCAACCGATATCACTACACCTCCCCATCCCGTCAATGCTCTACCTCCGTGTCCCTTCTCCAAATGGCAATGTGATTCTTTTAAGGTTGTGCTTTCAGCAACTTCCCCAAGGTTTAAGTTTTTCCTTCGCTAACATTTATAAGGCATTTTTCTACATAACAGGCACTATGAGATTTGTCCGTTTCAGGAAATAAATGATATTTTCCTGTCAATTGCTGTTGTGGAATTCTATCAGCTATGTCTTGGCATTATTTCCAAGGACATTATTTTCATTCTAAATGTGTAGATTTTCCTCTTATTGATAAATATGAGTACAAGACTGACATATAATGTGCACTGTAGGACTGAATTAATTATTTCACATTAAATAATAGGGCCCAATTTTTAGATGTAGAGACCAATAGGAAAACATGAGTTAAGGGGTTGTTGATATTGTTTTGGATCAAAGGAGACAATTAAAAGTAATTTAGTTAGTATATGGATTCATTGTCACCAACGGAAATTTCATTGCAGAGCAGACTGTGGTGTAACTATGTAATAAAGGGTATATTTGATCTTGCAGTAATTTTGATACCAGAAGTTTAGATGATGGTTGAATTAAAACACTCAGTTTAATACACATTCGCAAAAGGCCGTAAATGTAAATGACCTCTAGCTCTACATCAGTCATGGGCATGTAAATAATGATTACAGCAAGTTTAGCACTAAGCTCTGAAGATGTTAAACTGGTGAAAAGGAAAAATGCTGTGTGCCAGAGTGCATGAGAACCATGTTTGCAGAAAAGGGAACAGAACAGAGTGATTAAAAGAATGAGCTTTGCCGGCCACAGTTCAAGTCTTGGACCTGGTGGCTTGAAACTTACGCCAGGCATGTGTGCGTGCATGCCCAAGGTCTCAAGGGGAGAATGGGAAAGACGAGATTGTGGCATAGCTATCCCCTGGAGGGTGATTTCTCACTATCCCTCTTTCTGTCTCTTTCTGCTGAGTGCCCTAATAACAAAAACCTAAAAGAAAAACAGAAAAGAAAGAAAGAAAAGAATGAGCTTTGTAGCCAGAGTTATAATCCCAGCTTGAACTCTTCTTTTAAAATTTTAGGTAAGTAGGGACCAGCAGTTAGCATAATGGCTATGTCACTGGACTCCCACGTAGTCAACCACGGTTCGTGTCTCGGACCCGGTGGCTTAAAACTCACGCCGGGCGCATGTGCATGCATGCCCAAGATCCCAAGAGCTGAATGGAGGAGAAGGGACTGCAGCGTGACCATCCCCCCTGGGGGGTGATTTCTCGCTTTCTGTCTCTATGTCTCTCTCTGTCTGTCTGGTAAGCGCACATGCCCTATAGCGAAGACCTCTTGAAAAAAAAAAAAAGTAATTTAGGGGCCAGGAGATGTTGTGGTGTTGAGGGCTCTGGCCTCCTACATGACCAACTGTGGTTCAAATTCTGGATTTGGCTGCCAGGTGGCATGGTGGTTAAGGGTTAAGGAGCTGGACTCCCACATGCCAACCACAGTTTGAGTTCTAGACCCAGTGGCTTGCTTTCTCATTTTCCCTCTCTCTCTGCTCAAATTAAAAAATAAAAATAAATTCTTTTTTTTTTTTGGAGAGGTTTTTGCTACAGGGCACGTGTGCTCGCCAGAAAGACAGAGAGAGACAGAAAGCAAGAAATCATCCGTCAGGGGGGATGGCCACTCTGCAATCCCTTCTCCTCCATTCTCTTCTCGGGATCTTGGGCACGCATGCACATGCACCCAGTGTGAGTTTAAGCCACCGGATCTGGGGCTTGAACCACAGTCGACTACATGGGAATTCAGCAACATAGCTATTATGCTAACTGCTGGTCCCCCAAAATAATAATAAATTCTTAAGAAAAATTCTCAAGGCTTCATTTTTTTTGCTGTAAAATGAGAATAATCGTTAACTTATAGAGTAGTGAACTGACGTAATAACAATGTATCTTGAACATAGCAGGTATTCAATAGTAGAAATAATGATTACTATTTTAAAAAAGTTTATTTGTTATTTCTTTTATGAAAGATATATACACACACACTTGCACACACACACACCTATTAGGGTCTTCATGCCATGATCCACTCCTAGAATTAGATGACCTGGCTTACAGGCATGTGCATGTGCATGTGCCTGGTGTGCTCAGAGAGGTCCTGGGACACCTTTCCCATGTGGATCCAGTTGTATTGCCACTGTGCCACAACCTGGCCCCAGTGACTCTATTTTGATAGGTTTAGTCAATCTTTGTGTGGTGAAGGTAAAATATTACAACTGTTTTTCATTTTAATAAAAAAAAATACTATTTGTAAGATAGAGAAAATGCATGATTATAATGAAAATCTTGAACATTTTGAAATAAACTTTTGGATTACTATACAGATGTTTATTTTCACCTTTACAAAATGTGTACATTATATTCTTTGTTGTCCAATAAACCTTAAAATGTCAGCTATAAATTTACCTAGATAATATTTGATAAAATATTATGGGTAAAGTCTAGTTAGTAGCCTAGGGAAGTTCTGCATGAAAAAGACCTCAGCTACAGCCCAGTACCACATCTTTGAGATAATTGCTGTCCTGGCTCATAGCCTTGAACATGCACACCTGGAAGACTGATTATAAGTTGCACAATTTCCAATGGTGTGCTGTGTCTCTCAATAATCACAGAAATAACAATTACAGAGAAAAAAGGCCAGATATGTATCATTTGCCCATTTTCGTGGTGTAAATACTTCCATCATGGCAGATTTCAACTGTAATTTCTCAAAATTTAACTGTCAGCTCTTTGGTATGAACTGTTCCTTTACTGCTTAGATTCTATTCTCGTTGCAGTTACAAATTTCTTGATGTCTACTCTAGTGAGCCTCTTATTCCATGTCATCGAAAACTTGGTCCTACCTTGCCTGTAAGAAGATGAAAGATAGGTTTTCTAGGCCATAATGTCTTAATTTGAACACCCAAATACATGAAATAAAGACTGCTAAATCTAGAGTAAGAAATAGCTAAAACACACTAATTATTGGAAATTATAAAACCCCACTCTCACTACTAGACAGGCTATCTAGAAAATAAAAAATACAGAGACACAGGAGCTAAATCAGATCATAGACCAAATGAATCTGACAGACGTTTATGGAGCATTTCAACCAAGAACTAAAAATGCTTATTTTTCTCAGCCTCATGCAGAATATTTTCAAATACAGACCACATAGTAAGGTACAAAAAGGGTCTTTACAAATGAAAATGTATAGAAATGGTACCTAGCATCTTTTCTGATCACAATGAATTAAACTTGAAATCAATAACAGGTCTTCAAAAATACACAAATTCATGGAAAAGAAACATTTTACTCCTAATAACTTCCAAATTACTGAAGAAATAAAAATGAAATAGAAGATTTTTCTGAAACAAATGATAACAAAAACACAACCTTCCACAGTCTCTAGGACAAACTAAAAGCAATCTTAAGAAGAAAGTTCAAAACGATTAGTGCTCACAATAAAAAAAAAAAATTTGGTAAATAAAACCTCTTGTTGCATTGCAAGAAACTGAGAAAGCAAGGGGGAAAAAAACCCAAAGGTACTGAAAGAAAAGAAATAATAAAGATTGGAACAGAAATAAATGACATTGAGAAAGAAAGAACAATAAAAAAAAAAAACACAGGAAGCTGTTTTTTGGGTTTTTTTTTTTTTTTTTTTTAGAAAAAAGAAACGAAATCAACAAAACATTAGCTAAACTGAAAAATAAACAAAATCAACAAAACATTAGCTAAACTGAAAAATTAGAGAGAGGACTCAGATAAATAAATCAGAAATGAAAAATGTGATATTAAACAGCATAGGAATACAAAAGATAATTAGGGCATTCTATGAGTGGCTATAGGTCAACAAACTGGAAAACACGGGAAAAATGGACATATTTCTGAACACTTTCAATATATCTAGATTGAACAAGAAAGAAATAGCCTGAATAGACCAATAACAAGTCAGTAATAAATAGTCTCACAACGAAGAAAATCCCAGGTATCAATGGTACAATTCTGAATTCTAAAAAGCTTTTAATGAAGAATTAACACCAGTTCTCACTGTAGGTCTAGTTAAAATGGAAGGAATCCTCTAAGAGTCATATTAGGAAGTATCCTTTACCTTGATATCCAAAGCAAACAGGATGTAACAAAAAAGAGAAAACTACAGATGAATATCTGTGATGAAAACAGATGCAAAAAATCCTCAACAAAATACTAGCAAATAGAACACCACAGTATATTAAAAATATTATACATCATAACCAAGTAGACTTTATCCCAAGGATGCAAGAATGGTTTAACATAAATGAAATAAAAAATATAATACATCACATTAACAGATGGAAAAAGTGTTCATAATCTATGGGACATGGAAAAAGTAGTCATAAGAGGGAAATTCATAGCAATTAGTGCACATAAGAAAAGGATGGAGGTGACTTGTCGCCTAGCACCGGCGTGCAGAGGTGAACAGCCCTGGAATGGGGCCCGGAGGCGGAGCCTCCAGGTCGGGCAGGTCTGAGTCCCGCCCTGCCACTCGGGCAGAACGCGTTGTCCCTCTGGGGGAGCTCAAACCTTTAGCCGGACCTGGGACGACCTCCTTGCGCTCCTCCCAACGCAGATCCGCGCACTGCACCATCGCGCGCCCCTCGGCTGCTCCTAGGGCTCAACGCACCCTGTTCCATTTGTGTGCCCCTTTGCGAGACCCGGGTGCAGCCGGCGCCCCTCTTATTCCAAGCACGCGCAGCATGACGTTCACCCCCCCCCACCCCAAGTGCTAGCGTTCGGCTCTTGCTCGAGGCGGTGGCGGCGGCTCAGAAAGCATGTATTTGTGAAAACTACAAGCTGGTCACAGATTGTTATAAAAATGAGGATGGTAAATGCCAGTGTACTTCATTTGGCACCCAAAATACTGTCATTTGCTCTAAACTGGCTATGAAGTGTTTAGTGATGAAGGCAGAAATGACTGGTTCGAAGGGTGGGAGAAGGGCAAAACCTGAAGGGGCACTCCAGAACAATGATGGACTTTATGATCCAGACTGTGATGAGAAAGGGCTCTTTAAAGCCAAGCAGTGCAATGGCACCTCCACGTGTTGGTGTGTGAACAGTGCTGGTGTCAGACGAACTGACAAGGACACTGAAATCACCTGTTCTGAGCGAGTGAGGACCTACTGGACCAGTGAATTGAAACACAAAGCAAGAGAAAAACCTTATGATGTTCAAAGCTTGCAGAATGCACTTCAGGAAACGATCACATCTCGCTATCAACTGGATCGAAAATTTATCACAAATATTCTGTATGAGAATAATGTTATCACTATTGATCTAGTACAGAATTCTTCTCAGAAAACTCAGAATGATGTGGACATAGCTGATGTGGCTTATTATTTTGAAAAAGATGTTAAAGGTGAATCCTTTCCTTGTTCCAAGAGAATGGACCTGAGAGTAAATGGAGAACAACTGGATCTGGATCCTGGTCAAACTTTACTTTACTATGTTGATGAGAAAGCACCTGAATTTTCAATGCAGGGTCTAAAAGCTGGCATCATTGCTGTCATTGTGGTTGTGATAATAGCAATTATCACTGGAGTTGTTGCAGTGGTTATTTCCAGAAAGAAGAAAATGGCGAAGTATGAGAAGGCTGAGATAAAGGAGATGAGTGAGATGCATAGAGAACGTAATGCAGAACTACTGCAGATTGAAAATTACCTACAAGAAGGAAAATTAGTAAATTAAATTAGATTACAAATATATGAACATGGGCAAAGAGAAGATCTTTCAGGATTATTTCATTAGTTAACAACATACATTTTTAATAGTGAACCTGTACTGAGAAATATAAGCAGCTGAAAGTTGGCTTTACCAATCTTCACCACAAGTGTCTTATTAACTATACAACTCAGAACTTGGACTGCATAGTTAAAATTATACAAAACATTGAAGGGTGCATTAAAAATATGTTCGCAGTGGAGTTTGAGTAACTATTTCATTTTGTGATTGAAAGCTGCCTGTTTAAGTCTTGTACATATAAATTTTTTTATGAACCAAGAAATAAAACATTTTAAACTATAATTCTTAACTTTGAGTCATATTGAATATAATTCCATAGTATGTACATAGGTTTGAAAGTACCCTGAATAAAATTATGAATTAGAGTTTGTGTAAGTACTTATAAGTACTTTTATACTTGATATAAAATGTATAACCTATAATATGGAAATTCTTTTTTTTTTTTTTTTTTTGAGAGGTTTTTGCTATAGATCGTGTGTGCTCGCCAGAAAGACAGAGAGAGACAGAGAGACAGAAAGCAAGAAATCATGCCACGATCCCTTCTCCTTCATTCTCCTCTCAGGATCTTGGGCACGCACGCACACGCGTCTAGTGTGGGTTTAAGCCATCGGGTCCGGGACTTGAACCACAGTCGACTACATGGGAGTTCAGCAACATAGCCATTATACCAACTGCTGGCCCCCCCAGCTGGTCTTTATAGGCCACCTGAAAGTCTGCAAGAGGAAGGCTTGGCCTCTTGAGCCTAGTTTCCCAGTATCTTTGGAGCCAAGGCCTCTGAGCCATCCCCAGCAAGCACCCAGGGGTGGCTGAGGCCCCCAAGAATTTGCCTGTATGATGGTTTTCTTTAAGAGGTGGCTCTTGAAGCCTTGTGTGTGTTTGCAAGGCATGATCATTGCAGAAGTGGTTCCTGCACCTGCAAAGCCAAAGCCTTTCATACTGAGAGTTTCTTCAGGCTCCACGCTGGGCCAAGACCTCCCTCGAGGTGCCACTAGTGCTCACAAGACCGTCTGCTAGCTTCCACTGGAGCACTTCCTCACCTTGCCCACGTCAAGCTTGGTCCAGCCTAGTCAGAGAGTCAAGGAGACCGCGGTTGTTATGAAGGATGTGAACTCAAGCCTTCAGAACAAAATGCAGTCTCCTCCCTTAGTGAAGATTCTGCCCAGAGAAGTGCAGCAGAAACCGAACAGTGCCTCCCTGTTTGAAAGTTAACCCCAAGGATCTGCTTGTATTTCATTCCCAGTAAGAATGCGTGAGCCTGGATCCTGTTCAGCAGCCCACCTCAGAGAAAGACGACAACGATGCTGAGATGTTACTAGTCTATAACAATAATCCCGAGGGTGAAGATCTTGAAAAGGAACCTGTAGAGGATGAAGATGGTGGAGAAAGGTCTTCAGATTTGGGTAAAATGGATTGTCTCCAAGCAACTTCCAGATTTCGATGAAGAAAGACTAAATAGAACCATTCCACAACAAAGGAAAATGAGAGATTTTAAAATTACCATTGAGAATAATACTCCACTAAAGGAACTCTCAAATTGTGTGCATATCGGTTCATTGGGCTTACTCGAAGTTGAAGAACAAGATGATACCCTTGTCCATCGTGTGGGAAACAGATTACTGAAAGCTCTTACCTTATTTCCTATGGTGACAGGACTCACATTAGAGAAAAGCCTGTGACTAGCCGCAGTGGGAAAAGCTTTAGTCATAAGACAAACCTCAAAAACATGAGCAAATCCATGCAGGAGAAAAGTCCTATTCCTATTCTCATTGTGGAAAACACTTTAGTCAAAATCCATTTCAGAGTCACCATGAAGAAATCCATGTCAAAGAGAAGATATCTAGGTGTTTAGAATGTGGGAAGACCTCAAAGAACACAGACTTGGTGCTTCTCCTGATGAGCCATGACACTGAGAGGCAGTTAGTTGCAAAGCATGTGGGTGAAGGCTTGACTGTCTGTCATGAGAAAACCCCACTCACCATACAAAGCCTGAAAGCTGAAGTGAGATCGGAAAAGATCTGAGGTGCCTACCTCAGCCTGAAAAGTGTTGTGAAGAATTCTGCATGGCAGGGCCAGCAGTTAGCGCAATGGCTATGTCACTGGACTCCCACGTAGTTGACTGAGGTTCGCGTCCTGGACCCAGTGGCTTAAAACTCACACTGGGTGCGTGCCCAAGATCCCGAGAGGAGAATGGAGGAGAAGGGATTGCGGTGTGGCCATCCCCCCGGGGGGTGATCTCTCGCTTTCTGTCTCTCTGTCTCTTTCTGTCTGTCTGGCAAAAATCACAGTGAGATATAACCTAACCCCCTGTCAGAATGGCCATGATTAAGAATATAAAAAGTGATAAATGTTGGTGGGGATGTGGTGAAAAGGGAACTCTCCTACACTGTTGGTGGGAAAGTAAACTGGTTCAGCCACTGTGGAGAACAATATGGTGGTTTCTCCAAGATCTACCAATAGAACTACCATTTGATCCAGCAATCCCACTTCTGGGTATCTACCCAAAGGACAGAAGAGTGCTTCTCAGTCAGAAGAGTGCTTACATATCAATGTTTATTGCAGCATTATTCATGATTGCCAAGACATGGAGCCATCTTAAATGTCCACAAACTGATGAATGAATTGGAAAAGTGTGGCATATATACTCTATGGAATACTACTCAGCCATAAAAAATAACAAGACCCTGGCATTTGATAGAAAGTGGTCAGATATGGAGGATCTATTGCTGAGTGAAGTAAGCCAGGCTATGAAAGAAAGATATTGTTGGGACCAACAGTTAGCATAATGGCTGTGTTGCTGGACTCCCATGTAGTCAACTGCAGTTCGTGTCCC
>NW_006205542.1:5853489-5858524 GCF_000334495.1 Tupaia belangeri chinensis
CTGGCGAGCATACACGTCCTATAGCTAAAACCTCTCAAAAACAAAAAGAAAAGAAAGATATTGTATAGATATTGTATGTATCCTCTTAATATATACTGACTATCCACACTCTATGGTAGAGAGCAAAATATTGGAGGACATAAAAACTGAAAATACTTAAGGAGAGTAAGACAGTGTGGAATGGGGGGGTGGGTGAAGAGAAGAGGATAGAGAAAGATAGCAAGAGAACAAATAGAGAGGCATGACATTAGTGGGACACAGATATGGCTTATTACTTGTTGATGATGACGTGCATAGTATTCTCAACTGGATTGGTCTGAGAAGTATTTCATGATGGGTAAAGTCTTTTTACAAGCAAAATGAGAAATAGTGATTGGTTAAAAAATAATTGGAATAATAATAATAATGAATGGGAAAAACAATGAAAAGATGTTGAATGATGAAGTGGGGATTGTAATGTCTCGGTATTGACTGACATGCATGGCATTCCTTTTGAAAAAGCAATGTAATACACTGTAAAGTTATATGAAATTCAATGTAATATAAATAAGATTATGATGATAATAAATTTAAAGAGTAAAAAAAAGGAAAGATTAAAAAACGTGATTATCTCAGTTGATGCAGAATAAGCATTTAGTGAAATATAACATCCTTTCCTAAGTAAGTCTCTATAAAATAAGTATAAAATGTGCATTTCTCAAAACAATAAAAGCCATTAATGACAAACTCAAAGCTAAAATAAGATTGAATGGGAAGAGTTGAAATATTTCTCATGAAAACCTGGACAAGAGGACAACACCAGGTTGTTCACTTTCTCCACTCCTTTTCCATGTATTAAGAGTATTGGAAGTCCTAACTCATTTAGTCAAACAATAGAGTGAAATAAAAAACATTTAAATAGGAAAGGGAGAAGTCTAATTGTCCTATTTACAGATGACATTATATACATAGAAAATAAAAAAATAATCGATTAAAAACTTCTAGAAGTGATAGACTAATTTAATAAAATTACAGGATTTGCAAGATCAATATATAAGAACTATAGTGTTTTTTTGTTTGTTTGTTTTCATGTATACTAGCAATGAGCAGACTGAGGCAGAACTAAAGAGGGCAATCTCATTTACAATAGACACACAAGCACACACACACACTGAAATAACTTAGGAATAAATCTAACAAAAACGAAAATCCTCTATAAAGAAACAATGAAAAACTGAAGAAAAAGTTGAAAATGTTACAAATAATGAAAAAATACTCCCTATTCTTGAATTGAAAGGATCGATTTAATTAAAATGTTGATTCTATCCAAATTAATTTATAAATTTGATTCAATTTCTATCAACTCTTCCGTGACATTCTCCACAGATATAGCTCATTGTAATATTTGCCTGGAATCATAAAGGACTCCATATCACCAAGGTGATACTGTGCAAAAGTAATAAAAATTAGAGGCATCTCACTACCTGGCCTCAAGATATATTACATAAGTTGTGATAATCAAAACAGCATGGTACTGACACAAAACCAGACACATAGACCAAGAGAACAGAATAGAGAATGTAGAAATAAGCCCCTAAATATGCAGCCAATTGACTTTTGACAAAGGACACAGATAATTCAATGAAGAAAGAAAGTTGGTGCTGGAATAACAATATCCACCTGCAGAAAAATGCATCTCACCATTTACAAATGTCAACTAAAAATAGGTAAAATATCTAGATGTAAACTATAAAACTACTTGTAGAAAACATAGGGTAAACACTTAAAGACATTGGACTAGGCAAAGACTTCTTAAATAAAACCCCTAAGGCATGGGCAGCAACTCTAAAAATAGATAAGTGGGATTGCATCAAATTAAAAAGCTTCTGCACACCAAAGGAAACAATAGAGTAAAGAGATAGCCCACAGAATGAAAGAAAATATTTGCGAAGTATATTTCAGATAAGGGATTAGTAACCAGAATATATAGGAAACTCAAAGAGTGTACCTACAAAAACAAAACAGAACAAACAAAAAAAACCCCCTAATAATTCAAATTTAAAAAAAGGCAATTGATCTCAGAAGATAGCTCACAAAGAAAGACATATTAATGGCCAGAAAAGATATGAAAAAAATGTGTAACATCTCTTATTATAACAGAAATTCAAATCAAACCCACAGTGAGTTATCATCTAAACCCAGTTAGACTAGCTATGATCAAAAAGAACAAGTGTTGGCAAAGCAGTAGTGAAAAGGGAACCCTTCTGCACTGTTGGTGGAATTGTAAATTAGAATAGCCACTGTGGAAAACATAAATTTTCTTTGAAAATTTACAAAGAGAACTTCCGTAGGAACCAGCAATTCTACTTCTGTGTGTTTACACAAAGGAGAGGAAATCACCAGTTCAAAAGACACTTTCATATCTACATTTATTGCAGCATTATTTGCAATAGCTAAGACATGGATTCAAACTAAGTGTCTAACAGCTGATAATTGGATTAAAAAATATGGCACATATACACATTAAAATACTACTCAGTCATAAAGAAAAATGAGATTCTATTATTTGACACAAAATTGTTGAAGATGTAATGCTAAGTGAAATAAATCAGAGTATGAAAGACAAATACTGTATGTTATCACTCAATATAAACCAGATTGAAAGATTTGAGATATAGAAGTAGATAGGACAATTGTAGGTACCAGAGACTGCATAGGAGGTAGGAGTTCATGGGATAGGAGGGATCAGAAAAAAGTGTTTAACAGACAGAGGAATAAAAGTATATGGGACAAATTAGTTGTGGAACAGCATACTGGCATACCAAAACTGATTGAAAGAAACAGACATATACATACATATATTTATACATAGGTATATATGTTTATAGTCTCTAACATGTTGTTCATTGTTAAAAATGAAGAATATCCTATTATCTTTTATTTGATTGTTGGACATTGTGCATATCCTCTGAAGATCCAGGTTGTGCCCCACAAATATGTACAATAATTAAATGTAAATAAATTTAAAGTAAAATAAAATAGGAAAAACCCCCACAAAAATAATGAAAAAAGTGTTTTTTGGAGATATTTATGACTCTAGAAAGAGAATGATCTATCTACATACATAGAATCTCTCTACATAGAGATACACAATCATTACATATATATACATATATAATTATTTATATATTTCCATGATGTTTTTGATAATAATTGGGCTACTTATAAAGACAAAACTTTACCAATTAGATATGTTTATAATTCATTTATAAATACCATTAGATAATTTGTGAATGTATTTTATCACTTTTTTGGTTAAAGTATTATAATTGATGCTATTTGGGGAAGCAAATTAGCACTAAATTGCACATGTCTGATATAAAAAGAACATTCATTTTGAAAGGAGATGAAATTTAAATAATTGAACCTTTTATTGTAGCTGAATTTTCTTCTTGGCTCTTCATAGCAGTAATAATAGATTAAAGAATTAATTTCTTTTACATTTTGTGGCTTTTTTAATTCCCTTTAATATTCTAGAAAGAATTTTAAAAAATAAATAAATAAAACAGTTTCTTTAAAGTCCCAGAATTGACTTTCTGATAAGGCTTTCTTCCTGAGTTGGCTTAGTGGGAAATGAAGGAGTATGGAGTTGAATTGCTGTTAGAGAAAAAAAAAATTAGCTTAGTCTGTAGTCCTCATGTAGGCAAAGGATCAGAAATTATTTTAATCATCATTTACAAACCTGTATTAAAAACCTACAATTATACAGAGTACTGGACTGAGTATTTGGAAGGAAGTGTTATCAACAGTGTTTTGGTCTTTTCTTCTCTCTAGAATTGTTGAGCTACATAAAAGAGACATGCACACAGATTTGTGGCTGTTAAATCATAATCTCACAATCACTATTGGAGAACTTGACCATATGTCAGAACTTTTTTACTCTGCTAGTTTCAGCCATGGTAAGTTATTTTAAAGGAACTGATTGGTGACTAAAACAGAATTCTTCAGAGAGTCTTTGGGATGAAAAAAATTCGTGTCCAGCCATTTGTCCCAGAGATATATATAAATTGAGAAATATCAGACTGAGCCTGTATGGTAAGTGGTCTCAGAGTCTAACACCTTTTACAGGCTCCTTGTGTCAGCTTCCTTTTCTCTGCTGTAATACAAAGAACCTGCAGCTTTAAAGAAGGAAGATGAGTGTTAGAAATGCATAGCATCAAACAGGCTAAACACATGAGTTCAGGTTAATCTCCCTGGGGAAAAAGCAGTTTCAACTGCCTGCTGAAGGTCTCAGTGTGAAACAAAACAGGGTGAAAGAGAATCATTGATTTAGTGGGGCTGCTAATAGCTGGGGTAAATGAGTTTCCTTTGAAGCAAGAGGCTCAAGCACAAGAAAGCAAGTCAGTATCTCTGAAAATAGAGGTGAGAAGGATTCAAGAGTAAAAAGAATCTCCACTTGCAAAAAGATGAATCTGAACTCCTACCTCTCACTTCTGACAAAAATCAAGTCAAGGTGGATCAAAGATCTAAATCTAAGACCTCAAACTATAAAACTGCTCCTGGAAAACACTGGGGAAACTCTGGGAGACACTGGAGTATGGAAAGACTTAAATAAGACTCCCAAAGCACAGTCAATAATCCCCAAAATAGACAAGTGGGATTACACCAGACTAAGAAGTTTCTGCATGGCAAAAGACACAGTGATTAGTGTGAATAGACAACCCTCAGAATGGGAAAATATTTTTGTAAACTATGCATCAGATAAGGACTGATCACCAACATTCACAAGGAACTCAAGCAGCTGTTCTGGAAAAAGACAATCAACCCTATTAAAAGATGGCAGAATGAGTTGAAAAAACCACTCTCTAAAGATGACATATGAATAGCTAAAAGGCATATGAAAAAATGCTCAACATCCCTCATTGTAAGGGAGATGCAGATCAAAATGAGATATCACCTAACCCCAGTCAGAATGTCTAAGATTAAAAAAACAAAAAATGATAAGTGCTGGCGAGGGTGTGGTGAAAAGGGAACTCTCTTACACTGCTGGTGGGAA
>NW_006205542.1:5858544-5898195 GCF_000334495.1 Tupaia belangeri chinensis
CTACCATATGATCCAGCAATCCCACTCCTTGGTATTTATCCGAAGGACAGAAGAATACTTTATCGGAAAAGTGCTTGCACTCGATGTTTATTGCAGCACTTTTCACAATTGCTAAGTCATGGAAACAACCCAAATGCCCACGAACTGATGAATGGTTAGAAAAACTGTGGCACATATATTCAATGGAATGCTATTCATCCATAAAAAACAACAAAACCCTGACTTTTGAAGGAAGTGGATGAATATGGAAGACTTACTGCTGAGTGAAGCAAGCCATGCTATGAAGGAGAGGCATTGTATGTCCCCACTTAATATATACCGAGTGTCTGCACTCTATGACTGAAACTAATTGTCTAAAGGATATAGAAAAGCAGTATATAGATGTAAATACCAGATATAGTGTGTGTGAAAGAGGAGGGTCTGAGGAAGGACATTTGGGGGAGGGACAGGGAAGAAAAGCATTAATGGCACAAAGCGGTGTGGTATTATCTGTTGAAGATATTTCGTAGTTTTATCAACAGTACTAGGGAGAAATGTTCACCTGTTGAAATATCCATTTTGTAAGACAAATAATAATGTGATTGAATGTATGGGAGAAAATGAAATGAAAAAAATAAAATATTAAAAATTAAAAAAAGAGTAAAAAGAAGAAAGCAAAGATCCTAGGGTATTGTTTAAATATGATTTTTGGAGTGTTGGTATCTATAACTCTTGCAGACACAGCTTTAGTTAAGTGACAGAAGGGAAAATAGAGAAGGGAACTGGAAATTAGTTATTAAGCCCTTTTAAATATCCATATAAAGTTAGTTTTTCCCAACAGCATCATTCTTTGCCCTATAGATTTTCATATTTCTTTTGCCCTTAATTCAAGAACATAGCTGTATGTGGATTATAATGCAACATCCTTGCCCTAAACTTCAAACTATAGAGGAGTTTTAGGCAAGATAAATTATGTAAACTAATATATCAGATTTAAACTTAGGTGTGTAAGGAAAAAAAAGATGACATGTCCAGGTCTCTATTCAAGGAAGGCAGAAGGAGCCCAGTGCAAGCTCACTAAGGTCATTTATTAAGATGTTTTCAAAACCATTGATCCAGTCTAGGGATAGGAACTAACATTCATTGAGTGCTTACTGGATTCTAGATACTGTAGAAAGCATTAATATTCTGATAACATGCATGATTAAGCCACTATACAGTTTATTCTAGATGGGAAACCACATTTAGTATGTTTTGATGATGCTCAGGGAATTAATGTAAATTAATTAAAAAAAAGTTTTAGGAGGAAACAAAAAACATTAAAACTGTTCTTATTGAAATTTTTAAAAAAAAATGCGTATTTGGTGACTGCAGTAAGCTATATAGCCCCAGCTAGGTACTACTTTGTAGTATGTTCATTCTACTCACTGAGGTTTATGCCTAAAGTCAGACTTGGGTTCATGCATATGTATATATCAACTGTGCTTGCTATTGCAAATATTTAGACTAATTAAGTTCATTAGCAAATCAATTAAATTGGGGGGGGGAAGGCATAGAAAGCAACCATGGATACCAGAGTCAATGGGAGGAGGGTGAGACATGGCAGAGGGTGAGGAATAGAGAATTAAGGATGGCCAAAATAAAAAATAAGCAAAATATACAAGACATAAGAAATGGAAAATTATTTGTTGGTAACACATATGTTGATGTGCTTGATTGAACCAATATACAGTGTATTCTAGATGGAAAATTCATTTTGTATATTGTAATGATGTATAGTGAATTAATGTAAAAAAATAAATTTAAAGAAAAGAAAAAGAAAAGCATTCATATTTCTGAACAACCCCACGAAAAAGGCTATAAAATCACAGAAAGGCAGGACTAATGTTTGAAGTGAAGCAGTGTATGACATTTTTGCACAGCTAATATTGGCAGACCCAAATGGTCCTTACTGCAAATACCAGTGCTGCCCTATGGAGTATGCTGCCCTTCACTCTGGAAGCACTGCACAGGTGGGAATTCATGGGGTGACAGGCTCTTTAATACACACTGCATCTTTACATTCTCATGATAATCCTGAGAGGTAGTGTTATTTTTCTTTAAATATGGAAACTAAAGCTAGCTTTGATTGTGTAATTCAATGTAAATTCCAAATGGTAGAGCTAGGTGCTTGGGTTCAGATACTCTGTTTGGCCATTACCATTATCATGAACTTACAAGCGTTTGTTAGCTGTATACATCATCAAAGGCTACAATTATAAGATTTGCTGCTTGTTAAAAATCTTGTGGGTGGGGACCCGCAGATGGTATAGTGGTTATGTTGCTAGACTCCTACATGGCCAACTGCAGTTTGAGTCCCGACCTGGTGACCTGAAACTCACGGTGGGCATGTGTCCATGCATGCCTAAGATTCTGGGAGGAGAAAGAAAAGAAGGGATTGCAGTGTGGCCATCCCTCCTGGCAAGGTTGTCGTGGTGGGGGTGTGATTTCTCACTTTCTTTATCACTCTCTCTCTCTCTAGTGAGCACATGTATCCTAAGGCAAAATTTTCTTAAAAGCGAAAAACGAGAAACAAAAATCTTGGGGCTGATTTATTGCCGAAATTGGCTTTTCATCACCTTTTCTTTCTCCTTTTTTTCTTCCCTTCTCAGAGTTCTATAAAGATATGACTGATTTAGCTTTCTTTTTAAACCACTATCGTGATCAATTTTTTTTCCTGTTAGAAGGGTCACTAAAGAAAAAACACAAATTCTCTAATCTTTTAATCTTTACATAAATTGTACTAATACTATCCTATAGAAAAATATATTGGTTATTTTTAAAATAGCAAACACCAGGCCAGCCGGTGGCATAGTGGTTTAGGTGGCTATATCCCACATGTCTTTCTGTGCAGATGGAGTGCTGGAGCTAATGGTTTGGAAAACATGCCAGGTGTGTGTACATGCATGCCCAAAATCCCAAGAGGAAAGTAGAGGAGAAGAGATTGTAGCATGGTAATCTCTCTTGAGGAGTGCATTTCTGTTTTCTCACTTTCTCTTTCTCTGTTTCTTTCCAACAAGCACACATACCCTATAGCAAATTAAAAAAACTATACATACACACACACACACACACACACATATATAGTAAACACAGAAGAAGCTGTAAGTTTCAAAATATCTTAAAAACAGAAGCCTAGTAATGATTGACCCTAGTGCTCTGTGAAATACGAATAGTACTCCATTACTCTTGACCCCCCTCTTCTGTGTTTCTCTTTCTAGATGTTTCCTCTAAGTCTTTGTTCCCTCATTCTTCATCCTTTGTCTTTGTCTAGAGGAGCAGAAAGAGGCCCTCTAGACCCAGTTTTCCCCTTCATTCCAGAGCCTGTTTATCATCCTCCGGAGTTTGTTAGTCTCCAGATACCAGGAGCTCTGTTAGTGTAAACAGGTGAGTACAATGGGACATTCTTCTTACCTACATTTTGGCCCCTGGATTTTGTGAATGGAATTTCAGCAAAGGAAATTAGCTGCTGATTACTAGAAATGAAGAAAGAAAGAAAAGAATTGGTAATGCCATGAGAATAGAGATAATTATTATTTTTTAAGAATTATTTATTATTGTTAATATTATTTTTCACATGAGTCTTGCTCAACACATTTCTCTAAACTGAGGACTGACATCAAAGACATGAGGTTGAGGGCAGATGAAGGCTGTGTTCTGGAGGGGCCAGAGCAAAACACAAAATTCCTAGAGGAGAACTTGGACCATGACAAATGTATCTGTATTTCCTAGAGATGGAATGCCTTGGATTGAAAGAACTAGAACCAGAAAACTTCCCATCTCTGCAGTCATTAAATGTTAAGATAGAGGTTAAAAGAGTAATCTTTTAGGATTTAGTTTTCCTTTGCCATATTTGATGACAAAACTTTTAGGGGACTGTCTAGAAAAAGAATCATAATAATATTTATTATTTCTATGCTTTTGTTCATAAATTAGTTTTCAGTTGAGGCCTACTTCACTCAAGATATATAAAATTAACTGGAACTAAAATGCCATGGCTTGTGAAAACTTTAGGTCTTCCAAAATGTCAGAGATATCCCAGGTTTACCTGTTACAATACGTCTTCTCCATCTCTGCAAACTTTATTGTTACATATGGCCTATTTTTATCTATCCATGTTGAATGGTTATAAATGTTTGCTAGGAAGCCCTTGTTTTATGACTTGAATGTATCGCATCCAAAATACAGGTGTTGCCAGTGTGATAGGATTAAAAGGCAGGGCCTATAAGAGGTGATCAGATCATGAGGGCTTCTCCCACATGATTGGGATTAGGTGCCTTTATAAAAGGGCCTGACAGAGGGGGTCCTCCTCTGTTGCCCTTTTTCCCACAAAGTGATAACACAGTATCACTCTCTCATGCACACATTTACACTATTATTCAAAAAATAAAAACAGTTTGTTAATTGCTAGAGAGAGCCTCTCCTATGATTCTTCTATCAAGGTCTACACAGGATCATGGAGCATTTTGACCTTCCATAGACATCATTGTATTTACAGAGTCTTGGCAACCATGTGGTAGAAAGACTACTACAGATGACTGGAACAGCTAGAAAATCATCTTTTACTCCCTGAACCTGATAAATCATGTAGTTACTTCTGGAGAATGCAGCCCTCAGAAGACAATTAGCCTTCTGGCATCTTGACCTTGGGCTTTCTAGCCTTTGGAACTATGAGAAAATTAATTTTTATCCTTTATCGGTAACTAAATTACAGGTATTTTTGTTATAGCAGCACAAATGAAAGAATTTGTCACTATTTGTTCAGCTTTTTCCTTCATCGTTCTATTTCTCAATCATTTCATTCTCTTATTTTCTCTCTTCTTTTTTTTATCTCTACCATTTTATTATCTTATTTTCTCTCTTCCTTTTTTTTCCCTCTTCTGGTTCCCCAAAATTCCTTTTGCCTAAAATGTTTACATTAGCAGATAGTCAGGCTTTACAGAGATTCTTATTCCAATATAACTTAAGGACTTTCTTAACAAAAATTAATTTCTGCTTAAGGGGATTTCTATTTCTTGTACCTTCTTGTAGTTGCTGGAATAATAATGTTTTACTTTTATTTTAATAAAGTTGAATTACTTTTTAAAATCTCATCTTTATAAACTATAGGTGTAAATGATCTAGTTAACCAGTCTTTTCTTGCTAGGTGATAGTGACCTATCTACTATTTTGCCACCTAATAGCAAAAACTTCCTGAGAATATATTTGTCTGTCATGACATAGGGAAAAATTTCATGAGTACTGGAAAACTTTTCTAACTTGCCTCCCCGAAAAGAGGGTTATGGTAGCTTTAGATTTGCCCAAGGAAGACTTCAGGCTAAATCTAGAAAAATTTATCAGGACACACGGTCTCTCATTCTGTTACATATTTCAAAATGTCATATTCTTCCTCCCCGCCCCAGAGTATAGCTGCAATATTGTCCCTTTCCAGCTAGAGCCAGCATACATGGAGGGATGTTCTGTAACCAGGCTTGGATACTTTTCCTTCTCAGACAACTCTTCATAGAGAATTCCAGTGATGCTCTCCACTTGATGTTAGAATGCTATTGATTTTCCCAGACTTTATGGGTGGTTTAGATCAGATAATTCCAAATTTATTAAGGACTCTCAAGTTCTGTGGAACCCACTATCCCATAGTCAAGCAATCAGTACTACACAGGACACTAATGATCCCAGGACTACTTTCAAAAGAATAGTTAAACAAACAAAGGAAGGAAAGATAGGCCCAGCCACTGTGATGTAATAGTAATATGGTGCCTTTTAAGGCCAGAAGCTACATGACTGACTGTAAATTTGGATTCCCTGGTTAGCCTGAAAACATGTGGGGTGTGCACACAAAAGTCCAAGGTTCCAAGGAGCTCGGAGCAAGGGGATGGTGGTGTGATGAGATCCTGGTGAGGAGGGCTCTCTTTGTCCCTCTCTTTCATGCACACACTTGCAGTTAAGTGGAAATGTGATTGGGATCATCATCGTTTTATCTTTGTAGTCTTTGATGGTGGTTTTACACTTATGATTCTCTCAGCAATATGATACTGCTTTTAATTTAGTAGTTCAGTAGAATGTGAGGGAAGAGCAACAGTGGCTTCCACTAGTCCTTCCAACCATAATAGTTCTCCATCTAGGCTCAGGGCACCAATGTGGAGATCACTTTAAGCTGTATGCTTAGGAAATGGGAATGTATTTATAGACCCAATGGACATATCATGAAGTAGACTCAGGACAAAACTCTATTAATCACCTGATTCTCATGATATCCTCTCGACTGAAAGGCCTCAGAGGCATTTTAGGCCTGCAGATATTAGCATTAACTCAGAATCAGTGATGAAAATGTGTCAGATATAATTGGAATTTTCCTTCCTCCAATACTCATTTACCCTGGTAAGTGTGCAGGTTTCTTTAGGGAAGGTTAAGAAAAAGATTTGCAATAGATATCAGTGATGCTATCACAAGGCTCTTTAGCAAGTTATTTCAACTTTCACTGTAAAAAAGGGACTCTAGAAACTAAGGCCTGGAAATGGTCTAGGGTCTATGATTGTTTATTGTGAGGACTTAAATCTGCCCTCATTTATCTGGTCTAATTGTTTTGTTATGATGATAAAGTAGTATATTAGCTAATTATTTATTTTGCTCTTAGGTATCTCATGATCAGGATGTAAGTACCAAATATTTCTATTGTCGTTTCTATAGGAAAGAATATGACTGACTAGACACCCCCTAATTCTGCTAACTGGATATGTACCTAAAAGAAAGAAAATCATTATAGCTAAGTGATATCGGCACATCCCTGTTTACTATAGTACAATTCACAACAGCTAAGATACAGAATCAAGCTAAATGTTCAACAACTGATGAAGGATAAAGAAAATTTTCTATGGACACGAGTTATTATTCAGCTAAAAATGGGATGATACACAGTCACATGAGGCAACATGGATGAAGCTGAAGGAAATAAGGCTAGATGAAATAAGCCAGAGAGAGGAAGACAAATACTCCATGTTCTTACTCCTTAGTGGAAGCTTAAAGATCTGATCACATAGAAGTGGAGAGTGAAACAGTGGATACCAGAAACTGGAAAAGGGTGGGAGTTTGGAGAGACAGGGAAAACTAGGTTAACAGACATAAGAGTATAAATAGATAAGTGGAATGAATTCTAATGTATTATACTACAGCACAGTGGAGTAACTATAGTTAGTGACAATTCAATGTATGTTTAAAAAATAGTTAGAGGAAAGATTTCAAATATTCACAACACAAAGTAATGATAAATGTTTAAGGTGGTAGATATGTTTATTGCTTTGATTTGATCATTACACATTGTATTCATGTATTAAAAATCTACACTGTACCCCATAAGTATGTACAAATGTTAAATATATCAGTTTTTAAAAATGCTGAAAAACTGACTCTGGGACTTGGCAACTTCAGAGAGAGCCAAGGGTAAGTAAAAGCCCAAGAGTTACGGACGATCCAACATTTGCATAGGTCATTCCATGGAATTAACAGATTCAGGTAAAAGACTAAGAAATTAGTGGTGATGAAGACCACCCTACGTGGACTGATGGTGGCCAGGTTGGTGTTCAGCTGCTCTATTATGATGAGTTGGTGCCCAGGACTGATCATTCACTGCCTGTGTCTGAGTGGTCAGGGAATATTTTAAGTACCACCACTGACTTGTAGAGCTCTAAACATAAGCTAGGAGAGGTCTGATCCTCGGAAGAGTTATTCCCAGATCCAGAAAGAATAGGAATCCAGAATATTGGCATGGATAAAAACTTTCAAAATAGGTGGATTTTAACATAAGTATAAAATGTGAACAGTTCTTGCCTATCTGAGAGCTAATTCCATTCACCATCATTAAGTGCCTCCTACTCTGTGAGCAGACAAGGACTGGAAAATAAGCACTGGTAGGCAGAAAGAAAGAAATCTAGAGATGTTCGCTGTGTGCCTAGGTGTACCACAATGCTTGGTACTTAGAAGCACCTGGTATGTATCTCTTAACTGCAGAAATATCACTTGTATTTGCAGAGAGTTTTAAACCACTGTGCTTTTGCAAGTTTGCCATAGCACCTTAAAAAAATACTATACTTCTTGTAAAATTTTATTCTATAAAACAAATCAGTAAATTAAAATCATAAACTTACTCTATAAAAAGTTCCTCTATTATAATAAAACAACTTTGACTTTATTCTGATCATCAATCATTAAATAAAAATGAGTAGCTAGGTGATAAAATGATTTAAGAAATCTTAGTACAAGTCTTCATACATAAGTGAATTTGAGCCTATGAAGGACACTGAAGTCTTTGGGACATAAAGTTACTGATCAGAAGTTACTGGCATACCTGGAATTCCAGGACAACACTGAAACTATTGTTATCCACTCAGCTAAATGCAACTTCTGTTCCCATCTATTCATGCAATTTAGTTCTGAATTAAAGTCTTGCACAGGTGCATCTGATGGTAGAATTTAAATCATCACCTGTCATCACCTAAACAGTATGGGAAGATGGAAAAAATAGTCTTTGAATTGTTTTTTAGTGTTGGGGAGGAAAGATTTATACATACTTCTAAATGTAGAGAGATGCTCAGA
Organism: Tupaia belangeri chinensis; assembly: GCF_000334495.1. Classification (NCBI taxonomy): domain Eukaryota; kingdom Metazoa; phylum Chordata; class Mammalia; order Scandentia; family Tupaiidae; genus Tupaia; species Tupaia belangeri. Next base: position 5,867,152 of record NW_006205542.1, read on the forward strand.
GACTATGAAACATGCGTGAGCGATATGTTCACTTGTTATCTTTCTCATTCTCCTTTATCCTTTAATTATTATATTAATATTCACCCAGTCAACTCCACCCATGTTCAATCTTAAGTTTTCCTATTTCTTCTTTCCTGACTCCTCTATTTAGTTCTATTACTCATCTCTTAGTTCATTTATTTTGCTTTTTAACAGTTTCAGTGCTTCCTCTACAGCAGCCATTTAAAAACTCTTCTTCAGGCCAGAGATAAGATTCCCAGTAAGGTTGACGTTTGGCCTCTTCCTTTATTGATGGCTCAGGACATCTCTTACGTGGGTGGGGAAAGCTTATATTCCTTTGAAGAGATATATAAACACCTAAATTCAAAGACCAGAAAGTGTGTAGGACAATGGTTCAAAAAGTGTGGTTTGAAATTCCTGGGAGTCAACAAGACCCTCTCAGGAAGTTTATAAGATTCTTCCTTTTCCACTTAACATCTCTTCGTAAAGCTGGATTTTCTCCATCTACTTCAATAAAAATAATAAATCACAGCAGGTTAGATGCTGAAGCTGATATAAGAATTCTATTGCCTACTGTTAAATCAGATATTAAAGAGTTTTGAAAAAATATATGACAATGTATTTTTCTCAATTTTTTGTTTTGAAAGCTACTGGAATTTGAATATTTACTGTTACTTAAAAGAAATAAACACTTAATTTATATTATATAATATTAAATAAATATATTAAAGAACAGGAATTTAATAAAACTTTAAATAACTATTTTTAAAATTTTGGGACCAGCAGTTAGCGTAATGGCTATGTCACTAGACTCCCACATAGTCAACCATGGTTCGCGTCCCAGACCTGGTGGCTTAAAACTCACGCTGAGCGCATGTGCATGCGTGCCCAAGATCCCAAGAGGAGATGGAGGAGAAGGGATTGCGGCATGACCATCCCTCCTGGAGAGTGATTTCTGGCTTTCTTTCTCTCTCTCTCTGTCTGGCGAGCGCACACGCCCTATAGCGAAAACCTCTCCAAAAAAAAAAAAATTCTCAGTTTTACTTACTCCTATAGTATGTATCAATAGATAAAATCTACATAACCAAAAGCTCTTTAGAGTTCTTAATTTAGCATAGTTTAAAGGGGCTTAAAATGAGACATTTGAGACTGTCTGATGTAGAGTGTTGTTTTCTTTAGGCCTACTTGGGTACAAACCGGAACACAGTTCATGAGATAGGCTGTTCTCTAACTATGACATTTTGGAGGTCCATCAGTTATTTAAAACCCAGTCTCATTTTCATCAGTGACCCATGTGGTCTAATTTTATCCCAATTATTAGTCCTCTAAAATCCTCAAAAGATAAAAATAACCAGTTAAATTTTAGAAATCTCAAATTCCCCAATTAATCTAGTCAAATCAAATTTACCATTAAAAGTAGTCAGGGGGAAAAAAAAAGCTAGACCTTCATTTTAACTGTTTAATTGGACAATCTCTTTAAGCACATGTAACCTGCATAATACTACTTAGGTTTCTATAAATTAGATCATAAATCTCAGTTAAAATAAAAATCTAAAATCCATTACAGATATAGCTTTAATTTACTTGACTTATCTCCTCTCTGGTTGAATAAAGTATACCATGTTGCTTTAGTTACTAATACCTTTACAAATCAGTCCAGTAATTCTTTAAAAATTCTAGACTATTTTATTAATAAAGAAGAAGCATGTACCAAATTTAGAATAATACTCCTTTATTCTTGTAAGTTTTATCGCAGACCATGTGCAATGTCCCTAAAGCGTATGGATTAAATAAGCATATCAATATCACTAAGTATATATCTTGTGGCATTGTATATCTAGCACACCAGATAATGGTTTGGAAAGAGGGTCTTAAAATTCGGAAGTAATAACTGCAAAACAATATTGTAGTGGAGGCTGCCAGTTATGGCTGGTTACATGGTTGCCCCCTTTGCAGTTAGGGGATGCTTATGCTAAGACATAGCCAAAAGAATGTGAATTAAAGGCAAATTAGCATCTACAAGGAGAGAAAGGCTACCCCACTAGTCTGAGTGCCTGGACAGTTTTGTATTTGAATCTATTCTCAGCTACTCCATGAGGAAGAAACCAACTTCTATTTTGATTAGACCATTCATTACATTTTAGTCTTTCATTGTTATATTAGCTTAGCTATAACTCCAACCCATGTAAATCCAAAATAAAAATATACAATGTTTACATAACAGCTCCAGGATAAAGAATGTAGCCAATTCAAATTGTATTTAAAAAGTCCAATCAATAGGCTTGATTATATTCATTTTGTAATTATTTTTTTTTGTCTACCAATAGGCTTTGAAAATAAAAGTAGTAATAATTGTGAGCAAATTGATTCCAGAGCTACACAGTAATATTTAGCTCTATAGTTTCTAGCAACATTTGAGTATACTGTAATCTGTTTAAATTGAATCTAAGTCTCTATGTTCACTCTACGGGGTTATTTTCGTTCAGCTTGGGAAGGAAACCTTGAGTAAATCAATCTCCAATTGATTTACTCTCAGTATTAGCACAATCAAGGTTGTAATATTTTAGGTCCTAAAACTCATTTTAAGTGAAAACATAATAATATGTCTGCTGTAATATATAATGTACAAAATAAAGTTATGTTGTTTATACACAAAATGGTCTTTGGTTTCAGTAATAGAGTGACTTATTTATTTCAGTGAGTGGTGGGATATAAAATGTGCAGCTTCAGAAAACAATATTAGTGAGAGAATTCAAATGTTCACCAGGAGCTGTGTTCAATGAATACTCAGATTCTCATAGTCCATCATCTTATAAATTAATTCAGCTCTGTGCTATCTGATTTTAAAATGTCATCCTTTTAAAAGTGGCATTATACTCTTAACCTCAAATGAAAATAAATCTGTATCTGTCTTCTATACATGAAAACCAACGAAGTATGGCTAGGGTTAATCCAGAGCAGATCCTCTTATTTTGTGCTTCCTATAACCCTTTATTCTCTCTGGTTTTCCGATCTTATTACAAAGTCAATATAGTTTTGATAGCCTGTCCTTCCTGCCCTATTCTCCTCAGGCCTTTGTCGGGTAGTGGCTGTGTTGGTCTAACTCATTCCTTCATTCCCAGTGTGATGGCAACCACACAGCTGATTCTCAATAAACAATTATAATAAGTTGAATTGATCTGGATTAGATTCTCAGCAAATGCCTCTTGAATGAGTAAAACTCGATTATCTCAAAGAGAGCTCATTATTTAATAAAAGAAATGTCCAATTCTGACTCAAAAGGGTAATTTCAGTTATGCTCCAATTGAAAAATCAACTAAATCAACTATATCCTTTCCTTGAACTTTCATGAAACAAATCCTTAGGCCCTCACATCTACTTCCTATCCCTCCCTATATTGGTGCTAGTTGGAAAAATAATTTGGACTTTTATTGCAGAGACTGATAAATCGGATGTTTAGAACTGTAGAACTTAACTAAACTAATTATTATTATTATTTTATGCATCTTAATTTAGGGAATTGTGTAGCATCTTATTTGCCATTTGTGAAGGAGAAATTGTTAGATACTTGAGCTTTTACTCTTTTATTGTGTAGCCTCTATGGGGCTCCACGTGGCAGTGGCAGGTGCTAGATGTAGTATTCTAGGTTCTAGTCTTCATTTTCAATGCAGTAGGTTTAAAACTTGTAGTCATAACTCAGATATGCAGACATACTACTTCTTTTCATCTCTGTGCAACTCCTTCCTGAACCTCTTTTTATGTGGAAACTGTGATTAATATTAGACTCTTTTGACCGAATACTTAAGCTTTTGGGGTTTTCTCCCTTTTTTTTTTTTTTTACCTTTCTCCTTCCTATTGGATCTAGGCATAGAGGTTCCCTTACTTAATACATCACATCACTTTTCTTTAACTTCAGTATGGGAGGAGCCTCTGGTCCATTTGTTGACATAGAATTCTCCTGACCTCTGTCCAGGGGCTGTTTTTCGCTTGGTATATACATATCCACCTCTGCTCTTTCTGCTATTACCATGTTGCTTCTGCAGTGTTGGTACTGCTAGCTGGGGTTTCTTCTCTCACCACTCTTGGTTTAAAGTGCTTCCTTCCCACTGATTTACCCTGCAAATCTGCCTGAGATTTTGCTATGACTCTATTGCTATTGTTTGAATGTGTTTGCTCCAAATTACAGGTGTTGGCAATGTGATAGTATTAAGAGATGAGGCCTTTAAGACGTAATTAGGTCTAAGGGATTTCTTTGCTTGTGTTTGGGGTTTAGGCTTCATACAGCAAGGGCTAGTTGACCCTCCTAACTTCTGCAATGTGAGGACAGTGTTCTTCTTCTTTGAAGGATACAACCCTAACCAGAAAACCTAATCTGTTGATGCCTTGACCTTGGACTTGTCAGATTCTACAGATGTAAGAAAATACATTTCTTTTCTTTATAAATTACCCAGTCTTAGGTATTTGATCATAACAGCACACATGGATTAAAGTAGTCTTCAACTGGGGAAGCTCACATCTCATGTAGGTTGCTCTACCTGTTGATAATCTTAGTGATTCCACCAGCTCACTAAGTTGACTTTGGGTCACTGCATGGAGGTGGATAGAAATTCCAGGTACATTGCCTTATCCCAGGCCCTCTCTCTGTGTACATCTATCCTCTTACCATTGCTACTTTACTGTGGCCACTTCATGTTAGTTTGGGACTTACAGGAAGGTTGCCTCAAATAAGAAATAAAATTATAAAATTAATGGGAGGTTGGAAAAAGTAACATTGAGTATGGACATCTGGATAAAATTGGCTGTAAGACATGGTAGAAAAATAAAGCATTGATTGGAGGAAGATTTTCTCAATAGAGTGACTTGTTAATAGATTAGAGAGAGTGAACATGATGAAACTGACATTTCCCTCTTATTTCATTTCTTGTGTGTTATCAGTGGACCTTTTCTGTGACTGTGTTGGTTTACACTTTATCAAAACATTAAACAAATATTTGTTGTAACCCTGCCATATACCAGGTCCAAAGTTTCCATATTTGTACACATTTTTTTTCATATTTCATTTGTTCTAATATGATCTGCAAAATAATGTAAATTGACCACTTTACCAATGAGTTTTCCCAATATATGTGTTGATTCCCACTTCATTATGCTCAGAAGAATTGTATTTTTAAATATCCCCTCCCTATCATCAATAATAATACAGATGCCAACTGGAACGTAACTGGAGACTGTGTGGAAAGAGATGGATCCATATTATGTCCAAGTACTAAGGAGATGTAGAAAGAGATATTTTAATTATTATGGCACTAATTTCTTGTAGAGTTTGCTAGAAATAATAAAATAACTGATGGTTAAAATTTGCCATATCAACATTGCTTCATCACACTCTTGACCTAGAAATTTCTCTTCCAAGTAGATTCAGTCTCTCAAGGGGAAATGGCTCTTTCAAATCTCTGAAAGAGCTAGGTAAATGTGCAGTCAGATGTAAGAGATGGAGTACATGATACTGACAGTTGAGAGGAAATTTTAAAACTTTAATTAAATAGAAAAGTTTTCTTGTGACATAAAAAATAATTTTGGCAGTGAATTAAAAAAAAAACATGGACGTTGTGGTTTAGGAAAAGAAAAAGGGTGAGGAATAGGATGAATTCAGTATATTTCCAGATGACTAAAAATCAAAGCAGATACTCAAAAAAAAATAGAAGAAAACTGGGAAATACTTCACTTTGTGGGTATTTACAACATAATAACTCCTCACCAACAATGAATAAAACACAAGGGATTGCAGAAATGTCAGAAAAAGAATTTAGAATATCCATTGTAACAAAACTCAGTGTGATTTAAGAGAAAACAGACAACCAGTTCCAGGAGTTGAGAGAATCCTTCCATGACTTTAAGGAGGAACTCCATAAAGAGATAGATACACTGAAAAAGAATCAAACAGAACTTCAGGAGATAAAGAACACAATGCAAGAAATCAAAATATCCTTCAAAAGTTTCAACAGCTGATTAGATCACACAGAAGGAGGAATTTCTGATCTTGAAGACAAAAATATCTGATTTAGTCCAAGCAACCAAAAAGAACAGAAGAATAACCATTAAAAATAAGGACAGCATATGAGAAATTCTAGATGCTATTGAATGGCTGAGTATCTTTAAAATAGATATTCCAGAAGGTGAAGAGAAAGGCAAAGGGCGTAGGAAATCTCTTTCATGATACATACCTGAAAACTTGCCAAATTTAGAGAGGCCACTGGACATTCAAATTCAGGAAATACAAAAGACACCAAATAGATACAACATAAGAAGATCTTCTCTAAGGCATATCATAGCCAAACTGGTAAAAATCAAAGACAAAGACAATATTATAAAAATGTCAAGAGAGGGACCAGCAGTTAGCATAATGGGTATGTCGCTGGTCTCCCATGTAGTTGACCATGGTTCGAGTCCCGGACATGGTGGCTTAAACTCACGCCGGGCACATGTGCATGTGTGCCCAAGATCCCGAGAGGAGTATGGAGGAGAAGGGATTGCAGTGTGGCCATCCCCCGTGGGGGGTGATTTCTCACTTTCTGTCTCTGTCTTTCTGGCGAGCACATGCGTCCTATAGCAAAAACCTCCCCAAAATAAATAAACAAATAAATAAATAAAAATGTCAAGAGAGAAATGCCAAATTACTTATAAAGCTTACCACATCAGACTAACATAGGGCCTCTCATTGAAACAATGGAGGCAAGGAAAGAATTGGAAGATAATTTAAAATGCTAAAAGAAAACAATTTCTGCCAAGAGTAGTACACTTGACAAAATTATCCTTCAAATGGGAAGAAATAAAATCATTCCAGATTGAAAAAAAAAATAAAGAAAACACTGAAAGAATTCACCAAAACTAAACCAGCTTTTTGGGAAATAGTTAAAGAGATTATACACCAGGAAAATTAAAGGGAAATAAATAGAAGCAAGAGAACATAAAACAACAAAAGAAAAGGATATGTCCACACACATTGATAATAACATTCACTGTCAGGATTAAATATCTCTACTGAAAGGCTAAAGATGCAGATTCAACTATTCTATATACAAACAGGTATAGGTACAAATTCACCAATTATTTGAGAGACTTCTGTCCACAGGTTTTCAATTTATATATCTATTATAATCATTACTCATTGTATAAAGCTAGATAACAGAGGAAAAGCCTAAAATGTTAAAGGTAACTGAGTATTTGGAATGGATTTAAAGAAAGCTAAACCCAAGAATATTATAAAGCCTATAAAACACTGATTCACTGACTTTATAAAGTCTTCACTTTTAAATATCTTTTTCAAATTTTTTGTTTTGCTTTTTTAAAGACTGATTTCTTTATGTGCAGTACGGTACTATAGTCTTACAAGCACTCAAAGTGAGTGAGGAAAAACCTTTTTTTTTCTGTCTCTTACTAATTGTGCTATTATGCACAACTTTTACCAGTGGTGGACAAGTGATGCCACAAATCTTTTCGGATTATAAACTCCTATCTCCCACAGAACTCTGCAGGGAAATGACAGACTTTCTGATGTCTGATTTTTAATCAATTTGTTTTCCTTTAGAACTGTATTTCACAGTAAAGGACATTATAGACAATTCAGTACATACTTCCAGAATGACCAGTGGAGCAGGTTCTCAATGTCTATATCATAGTATAATGTTAAATGTTGAAGGCGGTAAATATGTAAATAGCCTCAATTTGTCTCTTATATACTTTATACACACTTTAAACACATTCTGTGCTCTACAAAGATGCATAGAGAGTATATGTAAATTATATATTTACAATAATATTTTTAAAAAGCATGATGGAAAGTCACTGGAAGGTTTGAGCAGAAAGCCTAGTGCCCAGTTCCCTACAACGTGATCTTATTTGGAAATAGAGTCCTTGCAAATGTAGATAGTTGAGATAAAGTCATATTGGAGTAGGATTGAGCCTTAATCAAATACAGCTGGTATCCTTCTAAGACAACAGCTATGTGAAGACAGGCACAATAAGAGGGCCATGTGAAGATGAAGGAAAAGAGTGGAGCTATGCTGCCAAAAGCCAATGAACACCAGGATCTATGGTCTCTATCAGAACTTAAGAAGCAAGAAAACATTCTCCACTACATGTCTTACAGGGAATATAGACCTGAAAATGCCTTGATTTTGGATATCTAATCTCCAAAGTTGAAAGAATAATTTTTTTTTTTACAAATTATTTATGGGACCAACAGATGACATAATGATTACATCACTGGACTCCCACATCATCAACTGGTTTGAGTCCCAGACCCAATGGCTTAAGAATGTGTATGTGCACACCCCAAATCCCAAGAGGAGAATGGAGGAGAGTGGATTGTGGCATTGCCATCCCCCCCGGGTATAATTTCTCACTTTTTATCTCTTTCTGTATCTCTAGCAAGTGCTTGCACCCCGTAACAAAAATCTGTCTGAAGAAAGAGTTATTTATTTTATTTATTAGTATTTTTAATTTGACCAGAGAAAGAGAGAAAAAGGAAAAGTATAAAAGCAAGTCACCAGGTCTGGGACTTGATCCGTGATTGGCCATGTGGGGGTCCAGCATCTTAACCACCATGTCGCCTTCAGGTCTGAGAAGATACATTTCTTTCTTTTTTTTTTTGAAACATAAGATGGAATTATTCTTTTTTAAAACTGAGAGGAGACATTTCTTTCTTTATTTTTAAAACATAAGATGGAATTATTCTTTTTTAAAACATTATTTTCTCTTTTTAAATTTTTAATTTATTTTATATATTTAATCAAAATATATTACTTAGCTTGTAAAATGAATTTATCCAGCATGACTACACCTCACTCCAGTACAGTTGAGGATATTATTCATGTTATCATCGCTAGGCAACAATCCATTTCTCTGTCCCATAAATATCTCAAGATAGCTGAAAAATCCAGCTTAAAGTATTCAAGGAAAGACAGAGAATAACAAGGCTTTTTACATAATACTAGAGCTATTAGAACATTCTATATAGCTTTATTTTCCAATAACTTAATAACCAACTATAAAATATATGAACAGCAGGAAGTCTAAAGTTATTGTTTCATGAAGTAATCAAAATTCTAAAAGTAGATTTCAATATTTGGATATAGAAAATTATGTAAGCCTTTGATTAAACATATTTAATACATTAATGGTTTTTACAATCTAAGACTAGTTTTTTATTTACTTTACATTCATTCACTGTATATCATTACAGCATACTAAAAGAATTTTTCCCCTTTGGAATTACTTTAAACACATTAAATACCTCAAACCAGTGTAGTATACAAATATACGGTAAATACCTCAAACCAGTGTAGTATACAAATAGGAAGATATTATGCTTTAACCTCTTGTTCCTTTACAGTAACTGTGGTGGAACTTTTCTTTCTTCTAATATTTGAAGCACAGTCCTTAGATGATAGAACCATTGAGTATTGAAAATGTCATGATGCATTTTTGCATAGAATAAAAAAAAAAGCAGAAAAATATATTATGACTTTCCAAACAACCTAATTTGACAAATGCTTTACAGAAAAAATAAGGTAGAAAAAAAGAGAATTCTATTATTAAAAAGGGTTAATAGGATAAAACCTACTGAGGCCAAGGAAAGAAACTAAAACTAAAGAACAGAGAGGCTTATATTCTTTTCTTTTTAAAATTGCTAATTTTAAGTACCAGTAACTTCCATCTCTAGTGTCTTTCAGCTCACAAGTCTTCAGTCGGTAGAACTCATAATAGCTTAAGAATTGTGGACTTGGGTTTTTTTTTTTTTCCATTTTGTTTTTCTCTAGCTCATTTATTTCTACTCTAATCTTTATTATTTCATTCCATCTGGTAACACTGGGCTTAGTTTGTTTTTGTTTTCCCTTTTTAAGTTTCTTGAAGTGTAGCATTAGTTTTGCTTTTCTTTTTGTTTTGAATTTGCTATAGGGTGAGCTTAACTAGAGAAAGACAGAAAAAGGGAAAGTAAGAAAGTTCCCCATATTTGGGATGACTACACCACAATCCTGTCTCCATTCTCCATTCTCCTCTTGGGATTTTAGGCATGCCCACACATGCACCCAGGGTGTTTTTCAAGATGCTAGGTTCAGGACTCAGACTATACAGTTGGCCATGTGGGATCCAACACCTTAATCACTAAACCACACACTGGCACATAACATCAGTTTACTTGAGCTCTTCCTTTGTTTTAATGCAGGAATTTATCACTATAAATTCCTTTCTCAGTACTACTATTGCTACATTCCATAGGTTTTGGTATGTTGCATTTTAATTTTCATTTGTTTCAAGACATTTTCAAATTTCCTTTTGATATTGTCTTTAAATTTTCTTCTCATATACTTCTGAGTAATTGAAATATACACACCACTTGAAAGTTAATCTCCTATTATCTAAAATGCTATTACCTAAGTCCACAACTCTTAAACTATTAGATAACTATATATTTTATTAATTCTCAAAACTTTATCATGGAATTTACTATTTCACAAATGAACAATATTTCATTCATCTCCCCTGGGTGACGGTGGGGGAGAAAAGGTGAAGTACACTCAACTTAGTCAATACTAAAATAACTGTGATTCTATGAGAAAATGAAAACAAAAGGGATATTGCTGTTTATGAAAAGTATAAAATTGAACTGCTAAATGAAGATGGTTGGGTTCCACTTAAAATGCCAAGTTAAACATTTTGAGGACATTATTTGGAGGAAGTACATGAGGGAGGGAACATTTGAGTAAGGCTGAATTGAATCCAGAACATGTATTCATAAGTAAAGTATCTTGTGTCCTTCAGTGTTTTAGATATTTATCCATTAGCAAAAGTTCAAAACCCTTCAAAATTGTGCTCTGATTGTAATAGGAGTTAGTATGCTTTAGCTAGACTAACTTTATGCTTTTTTAGACATTATTTAATTGTGTTTATCATTATAAATATTTTAAAATTTGACCAGAGAGAGACGTGGAAAGTGAGAAAGCAAGCAGTCAGGTCTGGGACTTGAACCGTGGTCGACCATGTGGGAGTCCAATGCCTTAACCACCACATTACCTACTGACACCTTACTTCATCTTTTTAATTGAAATTGTTTTTTCCTTAGCTTAATACTCTTTGTTTTGGAGTTCCTAAGCTTTCTCTTAGGAGCTCCAAAGAGACTAATGATCTCCTCCAGCTTTAAATAAGGAGAAACCTTCTACCCCAGGGAAACAAAACTCGTTTTGAAGACTAGTTGTCTGGGACCAGCAGTTAGCTTAATGGCTATGTCGCTGGACGTAGTTGACCGGGGTTTGCGTCCCAGACCCGGTGACTTAAAACTCAACGCCCGGCGCGTGTGCGTGCATGCCTGAGATCCTGAGAGGAGAATGGAGGAGAAGGGATTGAGGTGTGGCTATCCCCCCTGGGGTGGGGGGTGATTTCTCACTTTCTGTCTCTCTCTCTGTCTCTCTGGCAAGTGCGCGCACCCTATAGCAAAAACCTCTCAAAAAAAAAAAAGCTGGTTGCTTAACTGTAACTCCCCAGCTAAAAATTAACGTGACCTACCTTTCTATACATAGCTTTGAGCCCTATAGCGTCTCCCTTTCCCTGTAAAAGTATCTATAAGTTGACTGATCAGTCGAAGTTATTTGACGACTTTTCTCGGTGTAAGCCATATTATAATAAATTCTCCGCTCCTCTTTCACCCACCTCTTTTGCCTCTCTGTATCTTGTTGAATAGTAAAGGACTGGATCTGCTTTGGTCCCTTAACTGGGGGCATAGGGTCCTCCATCTGAGAATATGATGCCAGCAGGTGGCAAGGCGGTTAAGGGCACTGGATTCCCACATGGCCGACTGCAATTCAAGTCTCTTGCTTGTAGCCTCTCTCTTTTAGATGTCTCACTTTGGGGAAGCAAGCTGCTATGGAAAGTCTTATGTTGCAAGGAACTGAAACCGCCAGTTTTCCTGCTTTCTCCCTTTCTCTTTCTCTCTCCTCATTCTCTGTCTCTCTCTGGTGAAATAAAAAAAAATAATGACAAATGGAATTAAATAAATAATTCTTTAAAAAAAATATATATATACACACACATTGTAGAATGGCTAAATTGAGTTAATTAATACATACATCACCTCATCTGTTTATCATTGTGTGTGTGTGTGTATATGTGTGGTGAAAATGCTTAGAATGTTCTCTCATAGCAATTTAGGAATATGATCATTGTTAACTATAATCTGCATATTGTGCAGTAGATCTCTTGAACTTATTACTCCTGTCTAAGATTTGATATCCTGTCACCAATATCTCCCCAGTCCCATCTCGTCTCCAGTCCCTGATAACCACCACTCTACTTTGTGCTTCTGCGAGGACAATGATATTAGATTCCACATATAAGAGATTGCACAGTATTTATCTTTTCGAGCCTGGCTTATTTCACTTAATGTAATGCTGGGATGTAGGAATGTGCCACAGTACATACAAATGTACTCACAAAAGATAATTACCTATCAATTAACCAATATTGATTAATCGGTAATAATATTTTGATTTACTGTATGAATTTAGAGATAAAATAGATAACTAAAGTTAGTAATAATTTTTATGAGCTGGCAATCCACTGAAATTTGTACAATAATTATTTTTTAATAAAATTATGTTATTTAACTTTATTTATTTATTTTTATTTTAAATTTTGACCAGAGAAGGACAGAGTGAGAGAGAGAGGGAAAGTGAGAAAGCAAGCCACCAAGTCCAGGACTTGAACCATGATTGGCCATGTGGGAGTCCAGTGCCATTAACCACCACACCACCTGCTGGCCCCTGTACAATAATTCTACACAATGTTAGCTAATTCCATTAATGTCACCATCACACACGATGCTAAAATTTAAACATACTTTAAATAGTGTGAAATTTTAGAACATAACAAAACAAATACTAAACCAGTGCTCCCCTCATTCTGCCTGATACGAGACTAAAAACAAAGAAATGGCGAATTGACAGATCATCCTACAGACCATTTTCTCACACTCCATGTATGAATTTTGTCAGGCTTTCCAGGATACTTTCACCTCCAGTCAGGTCTCAGTCCTCACATTCCTGAGTCTAAGCAGCAGTGGGTCCAGAGCTGCTTTCTTTTTTTGTTTATTTATCTTTTTTTGGAGAGGTTTTTTTCACTATAGGGCGCGTGCGCTCACCAGACAGACAGAGAGAGACATAGAGACAGAAAGCGAGAAATCACCCCCCAGGGGGGATGGCCACGCCGCAATCCCTTCTCCTCCATTCTCCTCTTGGGATCTTGAGCATGCACACGCACGAGCCCGGCGTGAGTTTAAGCTGCCGGGTCCGGGACTCGAACTGCGGTCGACTACGTGGGAGTCCAGCAACATAGCCATTACGCTAACTGCTGGTCCCCAGAGCTGCTTTCTTAATAGAGACCATCTCTGATAGAATCCAAGTGAGAATGGAAGAAACATTACCCACATAGCCCAAGAAAGTATTTTCTTTGACCTCACTTTTTTTCTTTGGAGAGGTTTTTGCTACAGGGCGCATGTGTTCGCCAGAGAGAGAGAGACAGAGACAGAGAGACAGAGATACAGAAAGCGAGAAATCACCCTGCAGGGGGGTTGGCCACGCCGCAGTACCTTCTCCTCCATTCTCCTCGTGGGATCTTGGGCACGCACGCACATGCGTCCAGCGTGAGTTTTAAGCCACCGAGTCTGGGACACGAACCGCAGTCGACTGCATAGGAGTCCAGTGACATAGCCATTATGCTAACTGCTGGTTCCTGACCTCACTTTTACTCAGCAATTTTTGTTGACTTTCTAATAAGTGTGAAGTATATATATCACATGCAACATGTTGACCTAAAAAGAATCATTTCATCGTAACACTGACAAGCACTGGTGCGTCATCCAGATCTGTAGAAAATAAACTGGATATGAAGTCAGAAAGTCCTAACTGCCACTTTCCAGGTAAGGAACTCTGAGCATGATGCATCTCCTCTTTGATCTTCAATATCCTCATCTTTAAAACAAAAGTAATAATTATCTCGGATGATAGTTCTGATATGAGTAAAACGTGAGACAAAATTCATGACAATCTTTTTGTGAAGCTGTAGAATTATATATAAATTTAAGGCATAGTTTTTATGTGGCCTCAGAAAAATCTCTTAGCAAAACCAGATTCCTCAGGTGACATTTCTGTCCCTTTCCTGTTTGGGGTAAAGTTCACGTCTCAGAGAAACTTACATTTCTCAGATTGAAAGACATCTGGCTCCATATGCCTCTGTATGAAACTGCAAAGCAAGTGCACTTTGATTGACTAATGACTGTGTAACTTTGACAAAAACTGAGCTAAAGTGGGACTTAGGTAATATTAAGGTAAAACTGAGCAATGTCAGAGCAAGAAGCACTGCCTGGTTTCAGCTTATAGACACAAAAATATGAAATAAAAATATATATTTCTCACAAAATCCCTACTAAAATTGTAATTATTGAGGTCAGCAGACACGCTCTAAAACCTATGGATCACTTAAGGATCAGCTAAAACATAATCTTTTGGGAGAAGAATAAAACATTACTTCTCTCTCTGAAGTATCCTCTCCCATGCAGCAACTACTGTCCTCAACTTTTATAATTCTCTAATAATGGAAATCCAATGGTACATTCCCCGTTTACCAATAGTTAATAAATACTACTCGATATATAATTTAAAATCAAACTAAATACTTATAGTGACAGTGGCTAAGTTCTCAGCTAGATAGATCTTGTTTATGTTTACATATCAAACACAAATACAAAAGATTTACATACGTCGTCCTGATGAATCAAAGCCAACTATCTAGTCATTGAATATAGGACTATACCTGAGCACACTGGTTTTCAATAATGGCCAAAATCTTAACAATTAAAAGAAAGGGCTCTCTGTTGGACTAAAATTATAAAAGACATAAAAAGCAGGGCTGTCCTTAACAAAAAGCTTAATTTAAACTTAACCTTTGGGCTTTCCTGTTCTTGGACAATTCCCCATCTTCTTTTCCCCACAGTGCTTTCATGCCATCTGCTATTTGTCCAAATGACTGATTTCTTTCTCTCTCTCTCTCTCACATACACACACATCATACTCTTCCTAAATACTACAAAAATCCATCCAACTTTTTTCCATCATGATTTCTTTAATACTTAAGTGTTTTCTTACTACAGCAGTTCAAATATGAGAGCTTCCTCCATTAATATTTTGAATCTTTATATTTATAAATAAATAAATTTTAAACTCAAGATGTCAACTCTAGAAGAGCTAGATTCTTATCATCTAATTATATGTAATAATAAAATGATAGGTAATAGAGAAATAAATGATAGCCAAGCAGACAGAAAATAATGTATATATGTCTGGTGAATGTTTACCTGTCTGTAAATGTTCCTATTAGAATGAAGATAACCTTAAATTATATTACTTTAGAGGCCAGTAGGTGGCATAGTAGTTAAGGTGTTGGACTCCCAGATGGGTGACCACAGTTTGAATCCCAGATCCAGTGGTTTAAAACTAATGCAGGTATATTTGCATACATAACCAAAAAAGAGGAGAATGGAGGAGAAAGGATTGTGATGTGGCCATCCCCCCTGTGGGGTGATTTTTCACTTTCCCTCTCTGTTAAGTGTACATGCCCTATAGCAGTAACCTTTTTTAAAAAAAATTTTTTTTAATTACATTATTTCAGACAAACTCCTAGTTTGTTATATGTGAGGTCGGCCTGTAATACAACCATCATTTTAGCCATGAATTAAGTAAAACATCAAACAACAGAGAAGACCTTTGCAAAATTATCTTTGCACTAGAAGCTTATGTCTTTTTAAGAATATTAGGTAAAAATAATTTCTGAAGTTGGTTTTAGAGCTTAAAATCATCCATGGCTGTAGCAGTTATTCAGAAGTCTTTTTCTGTTGTCTTTGTCTCTATGACAGGTCCGAAAAAATTTTATTCTTTTCACTTCCTGAAAAAAGCTACTTGATTCAAGAAATTCTCATTTTGGTTCTCTTTCAAAGATTGCTTGAATAGGAAATAGCTAAATAGTAAGATCTGTAGAGAATTATTATATTTAAATTTAAATCATGTAATATTTTGCTTTATGCAATCTTTGAAATCAAGGAAATAAGTATAAACTTGTTTTTAAGATCAAGGAAGGAAAACACATCCACGATTTAACCCGATGGGACCAAATAGAGCGTGTAAGTAATAGAGAACACTTGGCAAAGGATTCTAACACACATAAAATTAGGAATCACAATTCCTTACTCTGTTCCTCTCCACAGTTACTTAACAATACAGTTATTGACAAAACAACTGCTCTGGATTTCAGTTTCCTCCCAGCAACACTAATATTTGCTCCGCCTTCCTCAGAGGACCATGTTGAGAACCAAATGAAATCATATATTTTAAAACTTACACTGCTCTGTTATTACTATTTAGGCCCAAGCCATTATAAATTATTCTCTTTTTTCCCCAAGAAAATAAAGGCTTCTAGCCTTTATTATTAAATTCAAGAACTAAATATTTTGTGGCAATTTAAATATTTTTACTTTCTGACAGAAACGCTGAACTGTAGAAATGGGGCATAAAGACCTTGCTGATGATAAGATTGGTTAAATAATAAGATCGTGTGTGTTTTAAGACATTGTTGAGGACAACGGGAGGATGGAAGGGAGTTGAGGACAAAACTGAACCAAACCTAGTTGAGTAAAGGATACTAGGCAGGGTTCGTTCACAGGGCTGCCTTCAGGTACCAACCAGCTATCTTGCTCTTCCTGTGACTTTAAGCTATAGTCATAAACACACTGGCATTGGAGTCCCTAAGCAACTGACCCCATTGCTCCCTTCTTCCCCTTAAAAGAAAACCGCTTTGAATAAAGATTAAGCCTTCTTGTAACTCACTTGCTACTCCCTAGCCTTATGTATTTAATAATCAACCAAAATTAAAAAGTTAAGACAATTAGGTTATATCCCTAAAATACTTTCACCTTGTCATTCTGCTGCTTTAAACTTCCTGAGTCTGCTCACTGACATAAAATGAAGTCCCAGTGGCTTAGGCAGCCTTAGAAGGATCATCAATACTCATCCAGATCTCATTTCCACATTGTCTCTTAATGCCTCTGCGTCACTCATACTGGTTAATAATCATGTTCATTATCTCCCTAGCCCACATACAATTCCTTCTCTCTGTTTTTAAAATCCACTACAAACGTCTTTCTAGCTATTCCAAACTGTATGCATCCTTCATTTTTGCTTTATGCTACTATATGATGGGTTCATGAATATAGTATCTAGTTTTCACATGCAAATTATAAGCACCCACGTCAGGAATAATCTTGAAACAGAGACAAAATTCATAACTACTGTAGGAAAAAGAAATTAATAACATCACCAATAAAAGATGGAGGTGAGCTTATAAGAATACTCCCAAACTCAAAGATCCAAAAATTTTTATAGCATTTTTTAGGGTAGATGACAATTTAATTCTATTTGCTATGACAGACAGTGACATTGAATTTCAGTCTTCCAATGGATTTTTGTGTATAATTTAGTCTATATTCCTGAAAATGCAATCAGAAGGAACAATTGTTCTCTTTAAGACTGTCATCAAAGCATATACACACACACACACACACACACACACACACACACACATCATTAAAGACTAAAATGTAGGTTTTAGATTACTATAGCTTAATTTATATCATGTGTAAGTGTTGATAATATTTCTGAACATCTTTATCTATTTGTCACTCATTTCTTCCACTTGAACAGTTTTCATTTATTATAAGTCAAAGAGAAATGATGCAGATAAACAAAGTTTCACCAAATTTTTTTCTCCCAACCACTTCACAATTCTAGCACTAGTCAGATGTTAGAAAGTTGTGAATTTACCTCTGCCGAATTCAGATCTTCAAATAATATATGTGTGTGTGTGTGTGTGTGTGTGTGTGTGTAGATATACATACACACACACAGAGCTTGGACATGTTTCTCTATTTTGTTTAAGTCTTTCTGAAGAAAAGTATTATAGAATAGAATTAAAACTAGATATAAATACTCTATCATGTAGCTAAATCATTGTTTTATCAAGTAGATTTTACATTTTTCCACAATTTAGTATATTTTGATTCCTATTTGTTGGAACAGATTAAAGATCAAGTAGATAGATTCTAGTGAGAAGTGTCAAAGAGAATTGTTAAGACTAACCTTCATAGTTTTGGAAAGCAATAATAAAACCTTGTAAAAATAGCTGCAATATGTATTGTGTTGAGGCCTCACCGAATTCCCTCCTCCACCTAGTTGTTACTTAGCCTCAAGTTCTGTTCAAAGAGTAGTATAGATGAGATTTAAAATGTTAAGCGACAACTCCAATAAGGCACTACAAAGGGAATTGTTATTATAGGGTAAACTCACCTCTAGGAAAAGGTCAGGAGGTGGTGGCACTCATAACTCCAAACCCCATGCTCGCTCTGCTACACTCTCTCTCTCCCAATGCCATCCTTAAAACCCATCCCTAGAAGCAAGTTAGAGCTTTTAAAATGAATTCAAAAGGGCTACACCTGGCTTGGGAACATATTTGCTCCAGGTTCCCAAACTCAATATATCTTAAAAATGTCCCCCTGGGTAAGGAAAGGAACCAGATTGTTCTCCTAAGCTACCACAGCATGGACAGGAGAAATAGAGGACAAATAAGAAGCCATCAGTCTTTAAGAGATAGGACTGGTTGGAAACACACATAGGCTCTCATGCTTATGCTTATTCAGCTAATAGTTTTTCTTTCCAGCTGAGCTGCTCCAAATCCACCTTGGTGACCTATCTGTACTTTGTATCTTCCCTGTGTCCAGCCCCTCTTGTTTTAGCACACAAAGGAAACACCTCTGTTATCTGCTTCATATTATAACAATTGCCCAGCTTTATCCTGATGAGTATCACTATTATGAAATAATGATGTAACTGGCATGCCTTGTAAAATGAAGGAATCCTTACATTGTGTAACATCATATTCCCAGATGGAGGGCCCTATGCCCCCAGTTAAGAGACCAAAGCAGATACAGTCCTTTACTATGCAACAAGATACAGAGAGGCAAAGAGATGGGTGAGAGAGGAAAGGAGAATTTATTATAATATGGCTACACCGAGAAAAGACAAAATACCTTTGACTGATCAGTCAACCTATAGATACTTTTACAGGGAAAAAGAGATGCTATGGAGCTTCTCACAAAGATTAATATACTGATGGAAGATCTTTTATTGAAATACATCCCTTTCCTCAAAATATGAGACTTGGGAATCATTCAGGGGGTTGTTTGTGTATGAACTCAGTGGTGATGAAATTTGATCATTGATCAGAGGCCAAGCACTACTTTACTGGTAGTGAAACTAAAACACACTGAGTTCACTCAAAAGCAGAAATTGGCTCAAGAGAGGCTGGGTTTTTATTTTATTTTATTTTGTAAATAGAGTGACATCTAAGCACAGATCAGTAATTGGAGGAAAAGAATTGAGACTTGAATGTCAGAATAAGGAGTTTGGACTTTATTTCGTACAACAAAAGTTATTAAGGGCTTTTTCTGGGATGTTTCAGGGGATTATGGATTTTTAATAAAACAATATAGAAAGGAAAAATAGAGACAGGAAAACAATTCAAGAGATTACTACAAGGAAACATGAGAATGAGAAATCACAAACCTAAGATGGTAGTGAGAGTAAGGACGAGGGATAGATGTGATAGCGCTCAGGCAGATGCAGGGAGTATTGATTACATGTTGGCATTAAGAAAGAGTGAAGTGTTAAAGGGTGTGAAATGCTTTTAGCCAGGAACTCGGCATCTCCATGAAAGAAAATATACTGAGCTCAGTTTAAAATGTGGGGCTGACCTTGACAGATAAATAAGAACTGTAAAATAATAAGTAGAAATCATCAAGCATCTGGAGAGTATTTTGAGTTAATAAATCTGAATGCTGAGCTGTGATTATCATCAAAGCACACTTAAGTTAGAATGTTTTCTTGGCTCCCCTGACCTGCTTTTACTTGCTTGAACTATAGTCCCCCACAAAACCCTCCTTGAATTTCTTCTTAAATATATCAAAAGCCCCTCAAAACTAACCTGTCCTTCACAGAACTCACAATATGACTCCTGTGTTAGTCACCCCACAAGTTGACCCCTGATGTTCCCTACTTCTTGGTGTTACCCACTGTGTAATCCCTTCCACATTTAGTCTGTGTGAGTGCTACTGTATGTCAGTGGTGATGGTATGCCACTTCTGATCACAGGCTAGAAACTCTGCAGTTGCCACCAGAGTGCCTTCTCTTGCTTTCACTCTCTCTCTTTTAGGTGTCTCACTTTGGGGGAAGCAAGCTGCTGTGGAAAGTCTTATGTTGCAAGGAACTGAAAACCCCAGCCAATAACTTATTAGAAACTGAGACCTGCCAACAACCACAAAGTGAGCTTCGAAGTGAATTTTTTAGTTATAATAGAACCTTGAGATGACTGAAGCCTGACTGGTATCTTATGTATATAACCTTGTGATAAACCCTTTGCCAAAACCACCAGCTAAACTGCTCATATATTATTGATAATCAGAAACTGATAATAAGTGCTTATTGTTTTGAGCTGCTAATCTTTGAAGTAACTTACATTATAGTATAGAACTAATATGCTCCTGACCCAATCCCCTTCTCAGATTCCCCAACTCCATGATATTGCACCATCATTTGCCCAAATTCACAAGCCAAGATTGTGAAAGTCATCTGGGATATTGCTTTTCCCTTTATTCTGACAATACATTATAAAGTCCTGCTAAGGACCTGCTATGTAGTGGGGACTAATTTAGGTACTTGAATACAGTGAAAAAAATAAAAAAAGAAAATTCTGTTATGGAATTTAAATGTTGTGGAGGGACCAGATAGTAAACACAGCATGATTAAATAGATTG
This sequence comes from Tupaia belangeri chinensis, assembly GCF_000334495.1. NCBI lineage: Eukaryota > Metazoa > Chordata > Mammalia > Scandentia > Tupaiidae > Tupaia > Tupaia belangeri. The sequence continues at coordinate 5,888,120 of NW_006205542.1, forward strand.
GTAGTGGTGATAGGTGCTGTGAAGAATGAAGAAGAGTAGTGAGGATGAGGGCGCATTTAAGTAGGAGAATCAGGGAAGGCATCCTTGGTAAAGGATGAGGAGAGACTACAAGAATTCTGAAGGAATTTGTGACATCTAAAAAAATAACATAGTGAAGAGTGGCCCACATGCTGGGTGTCAGGAGTACAAAGACCCTGAGGTGGGAGTCTTCTTGATGTGTTCCAGAAGCAGCAAGGCCCCTGTGGCTGGGACAGAGTGAGGAAGAATGGTAGGGAGTGATGATTGAGAGCTTGTCAGGGAATTTGCTGAAAAGCTTTTTAGATTTTATTCTACATTAGTTGGGAAACTACTAGAATTTCTTGAGTATAGTTGACAAGATCGGGTTCATATTATCAATTGGATCATAATGGCTGTGGTGCCAAGAACCGATTTTTCAAGAGGGTTGGGAGTCATAGAGAACTGAAAAAAATGATGGTGGTGAAAGGACTAGAATGGTGAAATTAGAGGTAGTCAGACATGGTCAAGTTTTAGATGTATTTTGAAATTAACACTGACGATTTCGATGGGTTGAATGTTGGTGTGAGAGAAAGTGAGACATGATAGATGTGTTCAGATGATATAGAGATACTCTAGTGGACCTGGGGAAAGGCTGTGTCAGTCTACTTTGACCTTACCATTCTTCATTCCAAGCCTGTTAACCCTCCACACAACCTTCCACCTGCTCTTTCCTACATAAAGTAATTCCCCGTAAGTCTGGAGTGGATTCTTCAGACCTCATTCAAAAACTGCTACATTGCTAATAATGGTTGGAAACTGGCAAAACAGATTTTTGAGGTTATGCTAAATTGACTCATATTCCATTAGACACTATATTTTTTCTAATGTACTGTAAATGTAACTTAATGTATAAATGATGAACATTGAGGTAGTGCATATGTATTGGGCATTTTCTGTGGACTAATTATTGACTTTTTACAGCAAACCTATAAAGTAAGTACTGTTATTATGACATTTTTGTAATCAAGAAAACTGAGGATTTAGAAAGTAAAAGGAGCTAGTCTGCATTCACATAGCTAGTAAGAGGTAGAGAGCAATTTTATATAATTCTGTCTAATCCCCAAACCCTTGTTGCATAGAACTATATTCCAAAGAACTATTCTATCTCTATAAAGTGAGTCATGTTTTCAACAGAATTATAAAGATAGTGGGGATATATCTTTCTTTCAAATAATTTTATCATTATACATTTGAGGAGTAAAATACATATACGTTGACAAGGATTAATGATATTCTTCTAGAAGAGTCTAAGATGGATGAAATCACTGCTAGCTATACACTAAATGATTTAAAGATCCATACTGATGCTTGGTGGGAATATAAATAAACACATCCATTATGAAAAATAGTATGGAAGTTTCTAAAAAAATTAAAAATAGAATTATCACATAATCCATCAATTCCTCCTCTGGATTTGTATCCAAAAGAAATGAACTAAGTATATGAAGGAGATAGCTGCATTTCCATGTTCATTACGATGGATTTTACATGTTCTTTTTTTTTTTTTTTTTGAAGAGGTTTATGCTATAGGGCATGTGCACTCACCAGACAGACAGAGAGAGACAGAGAGAAAGTGAAAAATCACCCCCCAGGGGGGATGGCCACACCGCAATCCCTTGTCCTCCATTCTCCTCTCAGGATCTTGGGCACGCACGCACACATGCCCAGCATGAGTTTTAAGCCACCAGGTCTGGGACGCAAACCGTGGTCAACTACATGGGAGTCCAGCGACATAGCCATTACGCTAACTGCTGGTCCCGATTTTACATGTTCTTACCACAAAAAAAAAGGTATGTGAGGCAATGCATATGTTAATTAGCTAAATGTAGTCACTCTACAATGTATATGTATTTCAAAACATGTACGTGATAACTATATACAATGTCAATTTGTAAATTTAAAAATTAATAAATATTCTGAATATTAAAAACATCTATCTACTCAAATACACACTCACACAAACTATAGCTTAAAGAAGAATTACAAAACTCATGTCTGTTTACCTACCACATTTATTTTTAAGAAATTAAAAATCTTACTTGATTCTTTAAAAAAAGAGAGAGATTCATTTGGCCAGTATTCAGTATATTCTGAATGAGAAAATTTATTTCATATGAATAAATGATATACTGTGAATGACTATAAAGAAAACAAAAAGAGACTCATAGTGATAAATTTATAACTGACTAATAAAAATTGCTCTAATTTGTAAATGTTTATTGCCCCTCAAATCTAATTTTCATGCAGACAGCTATGGGGCTAATCATGGAAACCAATATTGAAATAGCTGCTCTACTTGTGAGTCAAGAGCAATGAGTTAACTGGACTGATAGATTAATGTGTATTTTCCATTTGGCCACTCATTTTCTAAATTGTTGTCTTAAAATCATGCTCGTGTAATTTACATTATGAACTATCAAGGCTCAATTACTCAGGTATTTTAGAGAAAATGAAGTTCAGAGGTCAAAATAAGACACATGTCTGTCTTTTTGTATTTTTTTTTTGACAATGTTAAGATTCACTTTGGTACTATTACATTATCCAAATAATGATAATAATACCTGTAGCCCAATAGTCCATTTGCCTTTCCATTATAAGATAATGTTTAACAAGTACTTTAAGTTCCTTGGAAGAAAATCACTATAACTATGATGGCTATGATGATTTCTATTATTGGGTCGTTGGAAAAGTCATGACATATTTTTCTGTGGTTTTCAATGCATAAATGCATCATGACATTTCTGACGGCCCCATTTTGGGGCTTCCAGCACACTTAACCACCACGTCACCTACTAGCCCCAAAGATAGTGCTTTTTACCTCATCTTCTAGAGGAGATAAATGAAGACAGCGTCCCACATGGCAGAAGAGAAAATGAGTAAAAAGAGTCTGTCTGCTACTCTCTAGCCCTCTTACTAGGTCCCCACTCCCATGATTTAGTCACCTCCTAAATGCCACAGCTCTGAATACTATCATATAGTGATTAAATTTCAACAGAAAAACTTTACATTTGAACTATAGCATATGCTGTATATATAATTTTTTTTTTGAGAGGTTTTTGCTATAGGGCGCATGCGCTCGCCAGACAGACAGAGAGAGACAGAGAGACAGAAAGCAGGAAATCACCCCCCAGGGGGGGTGGCCACGCTGCAATCCCTTCTCCTCCATTCTCCTCTTGGGATCTTGGGCACGCACGCACACGCGCCCGGCGTGAGTTTAAGCCACCGGGTCCGGGACTCAAACCGCGGCCGACTACGTGGGAGTCCAGCGACATAGCCATTACGCTAACTGCTGGTCCCAAATTCTTTATAACTCAAAAAGCACTCTAGAATCTCAGGAAGGAACTGTTGATGTGTACTTTTCTATAGCTCTCACTTACATAATATTGCTATGTGCAGGTAGTATTCCAATTATTTTACATTTATTGTCTCATTTAATCCCTATACCAGCCCTATGAAGTAGAAACTATTATCACCAGGACAGAACTGAGTCCAGGACCTGTTTCATGAACCGATGCAGTTACATAGGCGTTCAGAGGGGTCCTGTACTTGGTTTAAATGCTTGATTGTCACTGCCTTGACATTTTTAATAATTTTTAAGAAGAAGCCCTGTATTTTCATTTTGTACTAGATACTTGAAATTATATAGTTGACTGAAGCACAAGGAAGTTAAATAATTTTCCCCTGATCATGAAGCAGGTGTTTTGATCTCAGAGTCTATGTCTTTAATCCAACACTAAACAAGTGTTCAAGAATGATTCATATTTCACAACCATCTACTGTATGCCAACTGAATATTTTCTTACTGAACCCACGCAATACTACTTTAAGGCAAAAATTATTATTAGTTTCATTAAGCAGATATAGGAGCTAAGGAACTAGGAATCAAAGACCAGATTTCAAATCCATTATTAAGTCTAAGAGAAAGTTCTCATTGAGCTCTTATTTTTCTCAGACAACCCTATTAAGCCTGAATACTGTTGCATGAGATTAATAGAATACTTTAAAATGGACTTAATGAGAAAGTTTTTTTTTTTTTTTTTGCTTTGGGCAATTAAACTTTTTATAATAAGACTGCTTTTTAATTAATTTTATTGTGCTTTGAGTTGAACTATGGGGTTAGAATGATTTTACAGTGTGCACTTTTAAATTGTGAGAAAGCCTTGCCATTTTGTGCTGTACCATAATCCTAGATTCAAGAATTGAATACCTTAGGGGGAACCAGCAGTTAGCATAATGGCTATGTCGCTGGACTCCCACGTAGTCAACTGTGGTTCGCGTCCCGGACCCGGTGGCTTAAAACTCACACTGGGAACGTGTGCGTGTGTTCACAAGATCCCGAGAGGAGAATGGAGGAGCAGGGATTGTGGCATGACCATTCCCCCAGGGGGTGATTTCTCACTTTCTGTCTCTATGTCTCTCTCTGTCTGTCTGGTGAGTGCACACGCTCTATAGCAAAAACCTCTCCAATAAATAAATAAATAAATAAAAATAAAAAGAATTGAATACCTTAGGGACCAGCAGGTAGTGTAATGGCTATGTCACTGGACTCCCATGTAGTCGACTGCAGTTCAAGTCCCGGACCCAGTGGCTTAAACTCACGCTGGGCGCGTGTGCATGCGTGCCCAAGATCCCGAGAGGAGAATGAAGGAGGAGGGATTGTGGCATGGCCATCTCACCCACCACCCCCCAGGGGGTGATTTCTCACTTTCTGTCTCTGTCTCTGTCTTTCTAGTGAGCGCACATGCCCTCTAGCAAAAAAATCTCTCCAAAAAAAAAAAAAAAAGAATTGAATACCTTAAAAGCATAAACATCTTTGTAAGAAAATTTTGGCCTATCTTCTGCTTTATTTAAATGCCACACTAGTAGCAGTTTCAAAAGGCTCTGGGTTTTTTAGGTCTATGGAGTGACTGGAACTATAGTAGAGACTTGTCATAGGGTAGTGGATAACTTGTCTTTCCTGAACTAGAAAGCACTTTTAAAAATGGTGATTTCTAGAGGTACAGTTGTTAATTTTTCTCCCATGATTCAGAACGTGTGAGGTAGTTTTTCCATGATTAACAAAATCACCAATTCTACCATTTTATACTACACCAAGACTGGTCAATTCAATTAAATTTGATGGACATTCACATACCTTCCTATGGCAGGTCTTAAACTGGGAGCTACCCAGTATCAAGTAAGTACGGAAGTGACTTAATCATGGGGTTATGGATACTTCTAGGATGAGCAGAGGAGAGCTCTGAATGTGGGCATTCAGCATTTGGGGAAAGGAGAGGAAAGTGTCACCAGGTACAGGAAAAACATAAGCCAACATGCAAAGGCAGGAAGCAGTATAAGCCCTTGCTGATAAACGTGCTGGAGATGGGTGGGTGCGCGCGGCGTAGGAGGAGCTTGGAAAACACGTATCCCAGCATTTAGGTTCCACTTGTAGATGATGATGGGGTCAGCAGATTTTGAGCTATAGGACACAAATGCATAACTAGGTTGCAAATCCTTTCCATGCTAACATATATAAATGAATGTGCTATGGAGTCACAGCAAATTTCTGATAAACTTTTGTTAGTGACCATTTTACCGAAACTCGTAAATAATTCATAAGGTTTATGAATAGAAAACAATTATTGCTACATCCTCAGATAAAGTATTTTATCTAAATGCAAAATACATAAAGCCACAACCCTAAGTGGCTCTTTCTTTAAACTTTTCACTTTCATCTATTAGAATACAGACCATGAAAACTGGTTATTAAGTGAAATATCATAAAAATATTAGAAATTATATTATTCTCCCATGGGACCATATTTAGTTGATTTTAAAGATTTTAATAGTGTGTTCTTCAGGAGCTAAGGTAAACATACTTTCCCTAGGTAATCATATTTGATACCATTTCTTTTTATACTCTGTCTTCTCCTGGTACTTCCAGATTCACTCTGGATTCAGAATTCTCTACTGAGTCGGAGATTTGAATGTCAAGCATTTGTGTTCAGATGGTTTTTAGACACTGGTGAACAAGTCCAAAGCAGTCCTTGATCATCTTCTCCTAAATCATCTACTTCCAGTCTGCCCACTTCAGAAACCGGCAACCTCCAGCACCCTCATGGTTACTCATGCCTATGTGTCATCCTTGACATTCACTTCTACCTTGCTCCCTACATAAAATCCATTGCCAATTCCCTGACTCTGTACTTCGTATGTATCCATATTTTCTGTTTCTGGAGCTGTCATTCCTGACTAACCCACCATCATTGCTCACCAGGACAATTGCACTAACTTTCCTAATAATCCTGTTTTCTTACAGTTCTCTATTTTGTAGCCAAAGTGACCTTATTAAGACACAAATGAGTTTTTAAGCCTATTTAAAACTTTTCAGTGATTTCCCAATTAGGTTAAAATGAAACTTAAAATCCTATAGGAGGCTGCAGGGGTCTGTCCCTGGCATGTCTCAACCTTATATCCATGTTCTCTTTCCCAACCTGCTCACAAAGATGACAGCCACACAAAACTGTTACATTTCCAAAAATATACCAGACTCTGCCCTGCCCTGGGCCTAGGTACAGGTTATTCTTTCCCCGAATGCATTATTTTTTCAAATGATATAATTCCTATTCTTTCAAGAGTCTGGAAGCTATCACTTCTTTAAGGAAAGCCCTCCTTCTTCGCACTTCAGTCTAAAGGAGATTCCATTACTATCCTTTCTCCAGGCACCCCGTGAGTTTCCATGATTACTTGTTTAATGCCTACCTCTCCTAATTGACTGTGATCTTCAGAAAATTCAGGGTATATCTCTTGTTATTCTCTACTCCTAGGGCTTAGCACATGCCCGATGCACAGAAGTGATCAATAGATATTTAGTAAGTCAAAAATCAGGTCTTTAATATTGTTGCCTTGTGAATACTTTGTGTACTTGGTACTTTGAAACTTGTTTTTAGTGGGCTCTCTTGAATACCTTTATCTTCCTTTAGATGTTTTTTGTCTTCTCTCTCATATCCCAGTACTTCCCCTGTAATGTTCTCTCTTCAGCTTGCCTACTCAGTTCAGATGGATTGCTCACTGCTGCAGCCTGAGCTAGCTTCCACCAAAGTACCACCCACGAGTGGTGGGGGGGTGAAGGGGAAGGTGAAGGATGTGTGGGACTTTGAATACAGAGCTCTGGGGACAGATACTTTCCATACACGGAATTTCTGTAAATCTCTTATCTTAAATTTCTAGTATATTTGCATCCTACTTTACCATTATTCCATATTTGTTTTACTATGAAAAAGTAGATGCTTAGTGTTGCTTTTGAGACTTGCACAGAAGCTCTGATTTAGGTATTTTTGAAATTTAGTAGGTTGCTATGTCTCAGTCAGCGGTTTTCTAAACATTTCCATCCCCTCTAATCCAATACCTTCTGACCACTCTCAGGTACGCATGTCTTGCCTCCTACCTTCCTGATTTTCTTGGTCTTATTGATCAGTCCTTGTTTTTTAACCCCACTTCACCCTATTCTGCTTTCAATAATAATTCTTCTGAGGCTGCTATTTGTATTTTAGGTAAAAAAAAATGTATTGCCCTAGACCGTCTTATAATTGTCTTTTTCACTTCCCTACATATGGTAGAAAATTTAGTATTCCTGGACTCCATCGACTAACTGCCTATCCATGGTCATAGTGACTTGCCAAGTTCACATGATATTTAGAAATACCCATAAGTGGGTGGTTCCTTTTCCAGGTGAGTATGACTAGTCAGACTACCCCTTATATATAATTTAGAAACTTTTTCTTAACAGTAGGTATATTGGTAAACAATTCTTTTACTCCTTCAAGACCCAGACACTTATGTATTGAGTGCCTGCTGTGTGCCAGGCATTTTTCTGGGCAATGGTGATAACACAATAAAGTTTATCATGTATTTACTTCCATCAGCAATTCACTTATGCTCTTTTCTGAAGAGAACAAGGTTATGCTCATCTGATAAGTCATAAATGTTTTCACTGAATTCTGATGATTTCTTGTTCAAAGGTTCTAAGGACATGAATATTTACTGAGGATAGACAAAATATTGGACAAAATGATAATAAAAATAGTTTTAAACCTTCAAATCTGAGGAGAAACAAGGAGCAACAAGGAGACTCTGCAATCCTAGAGATAAGAGGGACAATAGGCCCAAGCCAAGCTGTTGGGCTTGAGCTCATCAGCAGAAAACTCCCCCAGCCTCAGGGAGGGGCTCTCCAGTTCGCACATGCACTGCAAAGTGGTCTACCACCTTACAATCTACCTGTCAGCTACACTTCTATCCACAGTGGGTACAGTTAGGTTTAGGTATACAAGAACCAAACACCTGCAAATAGGAGACTCTGGCAGAATTCTTTTCCCATACTTCTTTTGCAGTAAAAGGAGAGAAACTCATATCTGAATATCTGAACCCTAAACTCCTACTGTGGATTTCACACTCCTACCTACAGTAGAGGAGGGAAACTGGCACAGAGTTTACAGATATCCTAAAGAAGTGCAGGAACACACAGCTACAAAAACATACTCCAAAGAAGTTTGAAGAAGTGAGTATACCACCAGATGACTAAAAATCAAAATAGAACCCCAAGAAACAGGAGAAAATCAGGAAATACTTCCCCTTCAAAGGCCGTAACTCCTCACCACAAGAGATCACAGAAATGTCAGAAAAGTAATTCAGAATATTCATTGTATCAATGCACAACAAGATTCAGGAGAAAACAGAGAACCAGTTCCAGGGGATTTGAAAGTCCTTCCATGACTTGAAGGAGGAACTCTATAAAGAGCTAAACACACTATAAAGAATCAAACAGAATTTCTGGAGATAGAGAAAATGCTGAAGGAAATCAAAACCTCCCTTGGAAGTATCAATAGCAGATTAGACTACACAGAAGAAAGAATCTCTGACATTGAAGACAAAACTTCCAATTTAGGCCAAGCAGACAAACAGAATAGAAAAATAACCATTAAAAAATCAATGAATTATAAGAGAAATTCAAGATACCATTAAAGTCCAAATATTCACATAATAGATATTCCAAAAGTTGAAGAGACAAAGGGCATAGAAGACTCTCTTTCATGATATGTTAGCTAAACCTTTACAAATTTAGAGAGACATTTGTCATCCAAATCCAGGAAATACAAAGGACACCAAATAGATATACCTAAGAAGATCCTCTCCAAGGTATGTAATAATCAAACAGGTAAAAATCAAAGACAAAACAAAATTGTAAAAACGGCAAAAGAGAAATGCCAAGATACTTACAAAAATTGCCTCATTAGACTAACATCAGATCTCTCAGCTGAAACAGTACAGGAAATGGGAAGACAAATTTAAAATTCTTAAAGAAAAGCAATTTTAACCAAGAGTACTATACCTGGCAAGATTATATTTGGAATGGGAAGGAGAAATAAAATCATTCCCAGATGAACAAATGCTGTAAGAATTCACCAAAATGAAACTGGCTCTTCTGGAAATATTTAGGGGACTGCTACACCAGGAAAGTTAAAGAAAGACTAAAAGAAGTAAGAGAACACAAAATAACTAGGAAAAAAAAGGACAATCTCATACATATTATCTCAAACATATTGATAATACCATTGAATACTGGGATTAAATGTGGATTCAACTATTTACACAAAAGAAGATTTAAATATAAATCCACCAATTATGTGACAGACTGTTGTCTCTACAGATTTCAATGTATATATTTATTATAACCATTAGTCATTATAATGAGTAATAGGTAATAAAGGAAAAGTCTAAAATGTTACAGTTGAGTCTTTTTTTAAAGTGAATTTTTAAAAAGACTGTATTTAAGAACTTTGTAAAGCCTATAAATCACCAAATCACTGGCTTTAGCATGTCTTCACTTTTAAATATCCCTTTCTAATTTTGTTTTACATTTACTCTTTTAAGAACTCAAATTCTGTGCCTAATAGGCAAAGAACTAGCAAATGATATTTTAAAATAATATTTTAAACATTTTATACTGTGAAAAGGGATTTTAATTTCTATAAAATTCCTGC